>NC_041387.1:303951319-304015716 GCF_002162155.2 Triticum dicoccoides
TGGAGTGGGATAGGACTAATGGTGGTGAGGGAGAGGTTCGGGGAGGCCTTTAAGTAGGCGAGCCACGACTCACCGTAGACCCGTGCGTCGGCGAGGCTGTTGTCGTCACTGTGGATCACGAGGGCTCAAATGAGCGTGTCTGGGGCGTTTGTGGAGATGGTCCATGACCAGGGGAAGGAAGAGAGGGAGGAGGAGGGGCCAGAGGCGCCGCACATGTGAGCATGTGCACTGGTGCGTTCGGGCGGCCGGCGCGCGTGCGAGCTGGGGCAAGAGGAAGGAGAAGGAGGAGGGGGACAGAGGCGTGGCGTGTCGCAGACGTCGAGGCGCATCGTCAGGCGCACTGGGGAGGCCCGAGGTGGTCGGAGGTGGTTGGCAGGGGGCGGCTATAGTGCGGGAGCGCACTGTAGCGCGCTCCAGAGCGTGCAAATGGCCGGCATGCCATTTTTTGGCAAAGTGGGCATGGCCAAGCATGTCTGGTAGCTCTAGGGATGAGTAAAGAATGCGGGGAAAGCCTTGGATACCTTGGGTGGCTATTGGAGTGAGGAGGGAGGTGAGGAAGAGGGGTGCAAGGGCTGTCCAGAGAGGTAAAAGAGGTGGTCTCACCCTCAATTATTGATCTGAGATGCAGCCATTGCTACTGGAGGTAGAAGAGGTCTAGGAGGGGCTGTGGTAAAAAGTTGAGGCCATGGAGAAGGGTGGAAATGGTCAAAACAGGGGTTTTAGTGAAATGGCAGAAGGTGTTTGTTGCTTGTTTGGGCAAGAAAATAAACTCCTCTTGTCATGAGGCTTGATAGGGTCAACTGGCATGAGATAATAATAGGTTCCACTAAGGTTGAGTCCATTTGGGCAAAGTTGCCAATGGAACTTTTGTAAACCCTAGAAATCAACATAAATAAGTTTTCCAAGCTCTAGACATGCAAAACTGTTCTCCTTGATGCACCACTTGGTGAAGTGTCATCATTTGAGGTTCTGAACATGTCCACAAAAGTTGAGATCAAAAGGAGAAAGTTGCCAATGTAGAGTTGTTCAAATTTGGTTCTGGACAGGAAGGGTTTTGGGGCCCTTTGATCAAGTTAACTTGTTCTCCAACTTGTGCCACTTGGTCTAGATGACTAATTAGAACATTTGAGAGTGTTCACAAGGTTTGAGAACATTTGGAAATGTTTGGCAATGTAAAGTTGCTCAAACTTCAAAATGGACAGAAATGGTTTTGAGGGGATTTGATGATTTTATATTGTTCTCCAAGTCAAGATACTTGGCAAGATCATCTAATATGTCATATTTGACATGCTAGAATTTTCTTGGAATTTTTAGATAATATTTCCTTTGTAAATATTTCAAAAGCTTGAAATATCCAGAAAGGGTTTTTGAGGGGTTTGCCAAATATTTTGAACATGACCATGTGTTTAAATTCTTATATATGGACAATATAGGTCCACTGAGTTTCCCTAAATTTTCACAAATATTGTTAAATTATTAAACTAATTTTAACCTATTAAAGACCATTTTTGGCGTAAAGATAAAGCCTTTAAATAAAATAGCAAAATAACTTTTAAAATTATATTTTCATGGTTTAAGGGGATCCTATATCTAATAGGTTTCAAATATACCCTTTGAAATATTTTTCATACCCCAAATCAAGTACTTGTAGTGCAAACCTCAATTCAGGGGTTTTTGGAAAACTTATTTTTGAAAAATACTATTTGGCCAAATTATTTTTGTAAGAAAATACTATATTGCACTATACACATGGCATGATCATTGGGCAGAAGTTTTGGATCAAGGAAATGAAGTATAGAAGGTGAAGCTATGTTGACCTTTAAGAGCACTTGAAAACACACAGAGAAAACCAACTCAAATAAAAAGTCAAATAATGCAAAAGTTTTTGTCAAACCACACTTTATCATGATTTATCATCTTAAGTGTGTGGCATGAAAATCAGGGTGTGACAGACCTACCCCCCTTACAAGAATCTCGTCCCAGAGATTCCCAAACTAGGCGCGGAAAGGAGTATGGAAACTTGGATTCAGGGTAGTCTTCACGTCCTCATACTGCTTTTGTTTCCGAGTGGTGCTCCATTGAACCTTGAGGTACTTGATGGTGTGGCTCCACGTATGACATTTGGCTTGATCCAAGTTGCTAAGGGGTTTCTCACGTAGGTCCGGTTGGGCTAGGGGTCGATGGCTCGATGATCGATGTCCTTATTAGTGCTCGGGCTAGCTAGGAAGTCGAATACACTCCCGGAGTTGTGTCATGTGGGAACATTATGCACAGTGGGTAACTCAGGTGGTAACTCTAGCTGGTAGCCGTCTATCCTTCGTCTTGCAGTGACCTCGGAGGGGGTTGTTAAATCTTGGTGTAAGATTCCCTTTGATATGGAAATGCTTGGTTCCTTTGAGAGAAGTGCCTTGCATATACACCTGGTCTTCGACGCGGATGTTTACTTCTTGAAGATGGTGGTTGGTGTAGTTCTTCCTTCTAGACATGGCGATTTTAAAATGTCTTCTAATCAGTTGAACGACTCTTCTTCCATTTTCGGGTAGACAAGTATGTCGCCAAATAAAGATGACAACTAACTTGTCCAAGTATTCCATGAAGTCTATGGGGTACGCAAAGTAGGCTGGGGTATTAGTGGTGGTCTCGATTGAGCATTGGCAAAGGTCTTCTCGTCCTAGAGACAAAGCCCATGGTCATCCGACCATGTTGTGGTTTGGTGGGGCTCAAGAGTTTCAAGGATTCTAGTGTGCGGGTGAACGCTTATCATCTCATCCTTAAGCACAGTTTCTGAGATGCTAATAGTTCTACCTAGTCTTCACATCATATTACCAAAAGAATCATCTCGTATAGGTCAACTCCAATCATCACTCATGTTATTCATATCCTCATGGCTCCCGAGAGGGGTTCTAACAAAATCATACTTTTCAACTATACCCAAGCTCACATGCATGAACATCCCTAAAAATCCATGGCTAGAGCATACAAGCTTCCAAGGTCAAACATAGTGCATCTTTATCCTAAGGAAACACATCGTATGCCACTCCAAGATCCTGTTTCCTTCCTATGAATCAACTCCAACAGCCCATTAACTTCCATCAACAACTACCTAATCCATTAATTCTACAAATCCAATGTCTATGGTGTCTCACACGAATCTTCTAACGTCCTATAATCCCCAAATACTTGAAAAAGAGATATTTTTACTATAGTCAGTCCACCAATTCCCATTTACGGGGTCAAGTAACTTCCAACGTCAAGCTTATATAGATCCCTAAATCAACTCTGACAATTAATCCAATCTCATAGTTTATATATGTGGGGACCCCGACTCATAAGTCATGATCACTGAATGCACGTGTACAGTGATCCCAGAGATCAATGCTCACTGAACACACAGAAGCTGAATAACAAGAGTCTTAAATCCATACATACCGTCTTACACAAATTATGACCATTATGGACAAGTCTTACATAGATAAAGCCACAGGGGCTGAATACCAAATAATCTTAAGCAGCGGAAATCTTTGTCGATAAGTAGAACCCATGCCATCTGCCTTAACCCTACAGGCATTCTGACTGGGAAACGTCCTAGTTTGCATGTTCGTCTCCAAAGAACTCTTCTTTGAACTCCTGTTCTTCCATGCCTGGCCAATTAAATAACCAGTGGCAAGCCAATGAGTACTTTGAATGTACTCGCAAGCAACCCAAGGGTGATAATAGAATAATTATGAAAGGCACCACTTCTAAATTGGCATTTTGCGGAACACTAGTTTTGAGTGCAATGACATGTTCAACAACTTGTAAGACATGCATCAGCAGAATTCAAGTAACCATGAGGACAGGTTACAGATATCAACATAAATAGAGTGGGCATCAACCCAACTCAATCATGTCAAGTCCCTTTACTTGACCCAAGTAGTTTTCCCCAATTATCCAAACACACACACGGGTTTGTGAAGCTCTGGACGTAGTTTAAGCAGCACCGCCCAACTGTCCTTGACCGTGGACACGGCTATTCGAATAGTTTTACACTCTGCAGAGGTTGCACACTTTACCCACAAGATCCGGGGAACTTCCGTGTCATCCACGACCCGCGGTACCTCAAGTACCCGGGGTAAGCACCCGATCACTATCTTTCCCTAGACAACACTAACAAGGAGTCCACTTGTTGTTCCATATCCTCACAATGTACATCATACGAGACTCACTCGAGATCGTAACATCCGCGAGGGGACACAACGGTGTATCCTGTGCCCTATGAAAACAGTCATGGCTGCCCTACCTGGCATGACCTCGTCCCGAGGGAGAGCACCAACTCTCCCCCGTCACTAGTAATGCGGGCTCCGAGCTAGTATCGGCCTAGGTAATCAATAATGCCCTTTCCCATACAAGGGTAGAGTGGTTGCGCATGTATGCTTGGGACAGTTGTCAAATCTTAAATCTAATCCGTTTTCGAAAACAACACACACACTTGCCTCGGTACACCACTTCGTCATCAAGTGGTTACCTCAACTCATCATCTCCGGGCATAAGTGGCACCCGATGGGGTTTTTGAAAAGTCTTTTGAAAATACTTTGTCTCCATCGCCATGCATATTCCCGTCCCTTTTTGCGTAGCACTACCTTAGCATCCTATCTACTCCCACCGGCATAACCCTCATAAGAAGGTAGGGTCATGCACAATGCAAGTATCAACGAGGAAGTAACGGTGGCAAACCATCAAGGTGGTTACCACCTCATCATGATTCTGTTGCAACAATAATATGGTGCTATATGACATTCATAAAAAGGGTTTCCCAAACATGGTCAAAGGGCACTTGCCTGGCTCAACAAAGTCTTCTGGGTCGACCTACCCCCCTTACAGGAATCTCGTCCCGGAGATTCCCAAACTAGGCACGGAAAGGAATACAGAAACTTGGATCTGGGGTAGTCTTCAAGTCCTCATGTTGCTTCTTCTTCCGTGTAGTGCTCCATTGAGCTTGAAGTACTTGATGGTGTGGCTTCGTGTATGACACTCTTCTTGATCCAGGTTGCTAATGGTAGCTCGTGGTAGGTTAGATTGGGCTAGGGGTCGATGGCTCGGTGGTCAATGCCCTCGTAGAGATCGGGCAAGTGAGGAAGTTGGGAACACTTCCGGGGTTGTGATGCATGGAAAGCGTTGTGCACATTAGGTAACTCCGGTGGCAACTCCAGCTGGTAACTGTCTTCTCTTCATCTCGTAGTGATCTTAGAGGGGGGTTGTTAAATCTTGGAGTGATCTTGAAGGGGTCCGATGAATCTTGGTGTGGGTCTCCTTGTCATGGAAATGCTTGGTACCTTAGAGGGAAGTGGCTCGCAGATACACCTGGTCTTCGACGAGAAAGTTCACTTCTTGATGATGGTGGTGGGTGTAGTTCTTCCTCCTTGGCATGGCGGTCTTCAAATGTTCCTTGACTAGCTTAACGGCTCTTCTTCCATCTTCGGGTGGACAAGTAGGTCACCAAATGATGATGACAACTACCTTGTGTAAGCACTCCATGAAGACTTTGTTCACGGGGTACATAAAGTAGGCTGGGGAATTAGTGGTGGTTTTTGTTGAGTGTGGGCCAAGGTGTTCTAGATCTAGTGTCAAGGCCCTAAGGTCCTAATCTGACCATGTCGTAACTTGGTAGGGCGTAAGGGTTTCAAGGATTCTAGTGTGCGAGTGAACATTTATCATCTTATCTTTAAGCATAGTTTCTGAGATGCCAATTGTGATATCTAGTCCTTTAAACAAATCACATCATATCACTAATAGCATCATTTCGTATAGGTCAACTCCAATCATCACTCATGTGATTCATATCCTCATGACTCTCGAGAGGAGGCCTAACAAAATCATATATGTCTACCATCTCCAAACTCAGGTGTATGGCTATCCTCATGTAAAAATCCATGGGTAGAGCATACAACTGCCAAACTGAATTAAACACGAAAATCCAAGGGCTCAGCCTATTCTTCCAAGGTCCAAGATATTGCATCTCTATCCTAAGGAATCACGTCGTATGCCACTCCAAGATCTTGTTTCCTTCCTATGAGTCAACTCCAACAGCCCGTTAACTTCCATTAACCACTACAAATCCAATGTCTATGGTGTTCCACATGATCTTCTAATGTCCTATAATCCCCAATACTTGAAAGAGCTATCTCTACTATAATCAATCCACCAATTCACATCTTCGGGGTCAAATAAATTCCAACCCCAAGCTTATATAGATCCCTAAATCAACTCTGATAATTAATCCAATCTCCTAGTTTATTATCCACCGAGAAACATGGTATCGTAATTGAGATCACCAATATAAATCCAATTTACTCCAAACCACATAGACCTACTCAGCATCTAGACTCCACTAGGTTCACCTATTTAATCCAAATATCATGGTCAGCTATCTTCTATCAATATCTCCTGGCTAAGCCAAATCCTTATACCTTCAAGAATTTCATCGTGCGATCATAATTGTCCTACAAAATCCAATTTAATCCCCGGGTAATGAATGCTATGCTACTCTATTAACGTGATCCCACCAAGTTCATCAACTAACATGAAAACCTTATAATCCACCAAGAAGTCTCGGATAATCCCTCAATGTCTTTGATATAAACTCGTCAAGTCATTTGCCCTATTTCAATATCCTCCAATAGGTCTACCCTATGGCATCGTTAGTTCTGGTGCTATCTTGGGATCATAATGTGCTCGTTCACTATATCCACTAGTTCCCTAATGAACCAGTGCAAGGTTATGGAGGCTTAGCTGGTTCTCATGCAATTTTGTGGGTTAAGCACTTGGTTAGGGATTCGAGCTGGGTTATATCGTGAAGTCTCGAAGGGTCTAGGGATGGGTTTATAATCGTGAGAGGTAAACATAACTCTACTGGGCTGCTCTTGTTCGAGGAGGCTGCAGCAAAAATCTCCAGTGCTAGTTGGTCACTGAAGTAGAATCCTTGGTGTACCTTGTCTCGCCGGTCTTCAGTTGAGGAGAGAGGGGTGAGAGGGAAAAGCATCATAGATGGGGGTATGCTTAAAGGGGATTCTATAGTGCAGGTGCAAACAAACAGGTGCCAAAAAGGCCACATACAATTTCATTAAGATAAGATAGGTGATATAGTCGCATACATGATGCCTAAGGCAAAAGTGCAACTTATATCAAAACACAAACAGATAAGAACAAGCAACAATCAACATGGTTTCATTTGAACCATCATATGGACTCGACTGCGCATAGGGGGTACATGACTCATCCTACCCTAGGGGTCCTCGGATTTAGTAGTCGTTCTTGCTTCATCACATTGAGAGAAATGTGTTTGGTCTTCAGCTTCTAGGTTCTCCTGGGTGCCAATGGACATGCGACAGTCGGCTGCTTGTTGGGACACATCCTATTAATATTCCCGAGTTCACCACACCCGTGACATGTGACGGAGGCAAAAGGGTTGCTATTCAGTCTTGGGTATTGTCGTCGGGGGCCTGACGATGATCCTCTATGAGGTGGATATGGAAATCCATTCCTATGCCTTTTGTGTGGGGTTTGGTTGCGAGCTTTCTGAAGTTCCTTGATTTGCTGCTCCTGGTTAAAAATGTCGGCTTATAGGGCAGTGATTTGCTATTCTTGCTCGACCACCTTCTTCTTCTCGAGGCAGTGGAGGTGCAGAAGTGAAGGGAGATCTTGGCGAGCCTTGAGAAATGCTTCGGTAAGGTGGCGTAGAAGGTAGTCTCCTGCGTTGGCGAAACGGATCTGGTACTTGAGGGTATGATCCTCGTCTACTGGGGAAATCATCACTTGAGTCGGAGCTCCTAATCCGCTCTTGCCAGGCAGGTAGCGGGTGGCAGAATCTTCTTTCATTTATGGAAGGAGGTCTTGAAGACGGAGGAGAGCTTCATATGCCACTTGCTGAATGGCTAGGTCTCTTGTTGGCATAGGTGGTCCAACGAAGAACCACCCCTGAGGTGAGGTCTTGGCAGGCACAAAAACCTTGGCATATAACTCCTTCTCGAACACATCATTTTCTAGTTCGTGTAGGGTGTATAGGGGCAGCAAGGGATAGTGGCATTGTTGGAGGCAATCTCTTAGGAGTGATGGAAATCCTGTCGTAAGGAGTCTCAAGGGGGCGACGACCATCTACAAAGGTTGAATGGGAGAGGTCAATAAGGGAAAATTTATTTTGGGTTGGGTAAGCTTTAGAAAAGAAGAGAAGTTTAGATGGTCTCAAGCTAACTAACGTCCATGCTAACTAAGGCTTCCTACAGTCAGGATGTCTCTGATACCAGCTCTGTGGGGACCCCGACTCATAAGTCGTGATCACCGAATGCACATGTATAGTGATCCCAGAGATCAATGCTCACTGAACACACAGAAGCTGAATAACAAGAGTCTTACATCCATACATACCGTCTTACACAAATTACGACCAATATGATCAAGTCTTACATAGATAAAGCCACAAGGGCTGAATACCAAATAAACTTAAGCAGCGGAAATCTTTGTCGATAAGTAGAACCCATGCCATCTGCCTTAACCCTACAGGCATTCTAACTGGGAAACGTCCTAGTCGCATGTTCGTCTCCAAAGAACTCTTCTTCGAACTCCTGTTCTTCCATGTCTGGCCAATTAAATAACCAGTGGCAAGCCAATGAGTACTTTGAATGTACTCGCAAGCAACCCAAGGGTGATAACAGAATAATTATGCAAGGCACCACTGCTAAATTGGCATTTTGCGGAAAGCTAGTTTTGAGTGCAATGACATGTTCAACAACTTGTCAGACATGCATCAGGAGAATTCAAGTAACCATGAGGACAGGTTACAGATATCAACATAAATAGAGTGGGCATCAACCCAACTCAATCATGTCAAGTCCCTTGACTTGACCCAAGTAGTTTTCCCCAATTATCCAAACACACACACGGGTTTGTGCAGCTCTGGATGTAGTTTAAGCAGCACCACCCAACTGTCCTTGACCGTGGACACGGCTATTCGAATAGTTTTACACTCTGCAGAGGTTGCACACTTTACCCACAAGATCCGGGGAACTTCCGTGTCATCCACGACCCGCGGTACCTCAAGTACCCGGGTTAAGCACCCGATCACTATCTTTCCCTAGACGACACTAATAAGGAGTCCACTCGTTGTTCCGTATCCTCATGATGTACATCATACGAGACTCACTCGAGATCGTAACATCTATGAGGGGACACAATGGTGTATCCGGTGCCCTGTGAAAACAGTCATGGCCGCCCTACCTCACACGACCCCGTCCCGAGAGAGAGCACAAACTCTCCCCCATCACTAGTAACGCGGGCTCCAAGCTAGTATCGGCCTAGGTAATCAATAATGCCCTTTCCCATACAAGGGTAGAGTGGTTGCGCATGTAAGGTTGGGACAGTCGGCAATTCTTAAATCTAATCCATTTTCGAAAAAAACACACACACTTGCCTCGGTACACCACTTCGTCATCAAGTGGTTACCTCAACTCATCATCTCCCCCGGGCATAAGTGTCACCCGATGGGGTTTTCGAAAAGTCTTTTGAAAATACTTTGTCTCCATCGCCATGCATATTCCCGTCCCTTTTTGCGTAGCACTACCTTAGCATCCTATCTACTCCCACTGGCATAACCCTCATAAGAAGGTAGGGTCATGCAGAATGCAAGTATCAACGAGGAAGTAACGGTGGCAAACTATCGAGGTGGTTACCACCTCATCATGATTTTGTTGCAACAACAATATGGTGCTATACGACATGCATAAAAAGGGTTTCCCAAACATGGTCAAAGGGTTCTTGCCTGGCTCAACAAATTCTTCTGGGTCTTCAAAGTCTTCTGGTCCAACTCCTTCGTCAGCAATGCAATCTATCGTCGCAAAATAATAACGAGAAAAATATGGCAATAATAAAACAGAAAAACCAAAGTGCTCAGAAAAATGTCAACTCATTTTTGTTAAATACTAGGGTAAACACTAAGAAGGGGAAAATTCCTAGTTTTGGATTTGGAGTAGCAGAATAGGAGAAATGGATTTACAAAGGTATATTTAAATGCTTAAAATCACATTTAAATATTTACAGTGAAGAAAAGGTTGATGGATTTGAATGAAAGTTGCACCATTAAATAGGTGGGATTTTTACAAGAATTTAGGAACTGGAATTATTTCATTTTGATTAATATTTAGTCCAGAGGAATTTTTGCAAGTCTGACAGAAAAGAAAAAAGGGGAAGGGGCACTGTGCCTGCTGGGCCAGAACAGCCGTAGGGCAGCGGCCCAGCCGGCGACGCGGCCCAGCCAAGTCGACGCGCGCGCGCGCCAGATTTTTAAACCTGACGAGCGGGCCCCAGCTGCTAGTGGGAGAGAGAGGGGGCGAGAGAGACGTGAGGATGACAGGCGGGGCCTGCCTGTCATCTCTGACCTCGCGACTAGAGGGCCGGCATGCTCACCGGCTGTGATGCAGGGCATGACGGGTCGAGCTGATGGCACGGTTGGACTCAGCGTGGAGTCGCCGTTCGGGTGGTGGTGGTGGACGTCGCCGGAGTTGCCTGGTTCGCCGGCGACGAGGAAGCACGGCGGAGGTGCGTCGGGCGGTGGTTCTTCCGATCGACTCCAGCTAAAAACGAAGGGGAAAAGGAGGGGAAAGGGTCAGGGGCTCACTGCGGTTCCAGATCGAGCGAAAGGAGCGGTGGAGGAGGCTCTTACCGCTCAAACACCGGTGACCCGAGGCAGCGGCGCTCGGCTCGATCCTGAGCATAGAGAGGGGAAGGGGAGCTGGGGCTCTACTGGTGATCGCTAGGAGGCGAGAGAGCTCAAGGGATGGAGAGAACGGGATCCGGGGTGGCCATAAATAGGAGGGGTGCGGTGCACCGTGGCCCGTGCGCCGGCGAGCTTCTAGCCGTTGCTGAAGGCCACGGGGGGCGCGCGTGGGCGTGTCTGGGCCGTTTATGGAGGTGGTCCACGACCAGGGGAAGGAAGAGAGGGAGCAGGAGGGGCCAGAGGCGCCGCGCGTGTGAGTGTGCTCATTGGAGCTCTCGGGCAGCCATGGTGCGCGTGTGAGGGAGGCCGTAGGAGGGAGAAGGAAGAGGGGGACCAGGGCTTAGCGTGCTGCGGATGCCGAGGCGCATCGTCGGGCACGCTGGGGTGGCCCGAGGTGGCCGGAGCTGGTTGGTAGGGGGCGTCTACAGTGCGGGAGCGCACTGTAGCGCGCTCCAGAGCGTGCAAATGGCCGGCATGCCATTTTTTCGCAAAGTTGGCCTGGCCAGGCATGTGTGGTAGCTCTAGGGGATGTAAAGAAGAGGGGAGGAGCATTGGATGCCATGGGGATCCAGTAGGAGAGGAGTGGGGTTGAGAGAGACAGGGGAAGGGGCTGTCCAGAGGGGTAAATGAGATGGTTTCACCCCTCAATCATTGAGCTGAGATGCAGCCATTGTTACTGGAGGTAGAGGAGGACTTGTAGGGGCTGTGCTAAAAAGTGGAGGCCATGGAGAAGAATGGAAGTGGTAAGAATAGTGTTTTTAGAAAAATGGCAGAAGGTGTTTGTCGTTGATTTGGGAAAGAAGATGAAATCCTCTTGTCATGAGGCTTGACAGGGTAAAATGGAATGAGAAAATAAGAGGTTCCACCAAGATTGAGTTTATTTGGGCAAAGTTGCCAATGCGACTTTTGTAATCCCTAGAAATTAGCAGAAATGAACTTGTGTAGATCTAGTTGAGCAAATCACTTATCCTTGATGCACCAATTGGTGTAGTGGCCTCATTTGGTCATGTGAACATGCTCACAAAAGTTGAGAGCAAAATGAGAAAGTTGACAATGTAAAGTTGTTAAAATTTGATTCTGGACAGAGATGGTTTTGGGGCACCTGATCAAGATATCATTTTCTCAAACTTGTGCCATTTGGTGTAGATACATAATTAGACCATTGTAGCATGTGCACCAAGTTTGAGAACATTTGCACATGTTTGGCAATGTAGAGTTGCTCAAACTTCAAAATGGACAGAAATGGTTTTGAGGGGATTTGATGATGTTATCTTGTTCTCCAAGACATGAGGCTTGTCAAGATCATCAAACATGTCATATGTAACATGCTAGAATTTCTTGGAATTGTTGGGGCATATTTCCTTTGTAAATTTTTCAAAAGCTTGAAATATCCAGAAAGGGTTTTTGAGGGATTTGACCAATATTTTGAACATGACCATGTGTTGAAACTCTTATATATGGGCAATATATGTCCATTGAGTTTCCCTAAATTTTCACAAATATTTTTAAAGTATTAAAATAATTTTAACCTATTATAGACCATTTCTGGCCTGAAGAAAAAGCCTTTAAAAAATAGGAAAATAACTTTTAAAATTATATTTTTGTGGTTTATGGAAGTCCTATATCTAATAGGTTCCAAATATACTCTTTGAAATATTTTTCATACCCCAAATCAAGTACTTGCAGTGCAAACCTCAATTCAGGGGTTTTTGGAAAACTAATTTTTGAAAATACTTTTGGCCAAATTATTTTTGTAAGAAAATACTATATTGCTCTATACACATGGCATGATCATTGGGCAGAAGTTTGGGTCAAGGAGATGAAGTATAGAAGGTGGAGTTGTGTTGACTTTAAAGAGCACTTGAAAAACACAGAGAGAAAACCAACTCCAAATAAAAGCCAATAGATGCAAAAGTTTTTGTCAAACCACACTTTATCATGATTTTTTAGCTCAAGTGTTGTGGCATGAAAATCAGGGTGTGACAAGCTGGCAGTGGAGTCCACAATCTAGTTGATGCACGACAAAGAAATGAGATCTTTTGGACATGCTTTATTGATATCTGTGTAATCAATGAAAAGACTCCACTTGCCATATGCCTTGTGCACAACCACTAGATTGGCCAACCATGTTGGATGCAGTACTCCTGTGACCAGGTCAGCTACTTCTAGCTTCTTGATTTCTTTAGCAATAAATTCTTGCCGCTCCAAGGCTTGCTTCTTGACCTTTTGCTTGACGGGCCTTGCATGTGGACAGACAACAAGGTGGTGCTCAATTAACTCCTTGGGAACACCCGAGATGTCACATGTTGCCATGCAAACACATCAACATTCACCTGTAGGAAGGCAACGAGCACGCTTTCATATTTGCTATTAAGGCTGGCAATTATGGTGAAAGTGTTTCTTGTGCCATCGTACTTTGCAGACGCCTTCTTGGTTGCTAGTGGAGCTATGTTGGATTTCTTGCTCTTGCCTACAGAGCTCTCCGGCACATCCACAACGGGTGCGCAACACTCCGAAGAGGTGCGCTTCCAAGAGTCCTTGTTAGAGGTCTTGCTAGACTTCTTCTTCTTCTTTCCTCGGAAGCTTTGCCCAAAGGAGCTTTTGCCTTGGTGGCAGATAAGGCAATTGCTTCCTGGTAGAGTTGATCTGCGCATATAACTTCGTCTTTCTTGTCGAAGTGGATGGTGATGACGCTTGTCGGATATCGGGTTCTGGCAAACCCTAAAGGTTCAAACTCTAGGGTGCGCGCGAAGATCTACTTCCTACCGATCCACGTCCGAACGCCTCGCTGTGAATCTAAGCTACACGATGAACAACACAAGGGAGACAAGGTTTATACTAGTTCGGGCCACTATTGAAGTGTAATACCCTACTCTAGTTTGTGGTGTGGTGGATTGCCTCAGGGGCTGATGATGAACAGTACAAAGGAAAAACAGCCTCGCAAGAGGTGTTCTTGAGCTGGTGTGGTGTTCTACTTGGGTGGATTCGATTGTCTCTTGATGAGATGATATCTCGATCCGATGAGATCTCCTCTACTATGGTGGCTATCTCTATATATAGAGGCCCTGGTCCTCTCCCCAAATATTGAGCGGGAAGGGAGCCAACAACGACCATTTTGAAGGGGAACATCTAGTACAAGTTATCCTGACTAAAGTTGGTCTTCGCCTACCAAAGGCACTGGGGATGACGCTGTCTTGGGCTCCACGGTGACCCTCCACACCGCCGCTCTGCTGGTCTTGGTCTCGTTGCACAAAAATGGTAACCTTTGCTTGATGCCTCGGTACTCCGCGCCTGCGCTTGCCCCCTTTGCACCAAAGAGGAAACGCGGACATTGTGCAGGCTAGCGCCCGCCTAGCGCCCGCCTGGTCTCGATCGTCATGAGCACCTCGCGAGGTACCCCTGCCTTGATCTCTCCGCCTCCTCGCAAGCCTGCCTAGTGAGGCCTCCCCTGAGGAAGCCTAGCGTCGTCCGCCCCGCGAGGCTTGGCCCCTCGCGACGGTCTTGAGCTTGGGTTGATGAAGACGGGCCGTACTGGGCCACCCCTTGAGCCACGCCGCATGCCGCAAGCAGCAAGTCCGGGGACCCCCATTCCCAGGACACCGACAGTAGCCCCCGGGCCCAAGGCGCGCTCGGACTTGGGTTAGCAGCGAAGCGAAAGGGAAAGTGTGGAGCGCCGCGGGCCCCAACAGCCTGCGGCCTTGGGCGCCACATGGCAGTTGATTGGACGTGGGCGTCTCCACTTCCCCATGCTGCCTCGGCAACTGCCCGATTTGATGAGTCCCTGCTGCATGCAAAAAGAGTCATGATTACCCGCGATCATGGAGGCCGACGGTTGGCCTCCTCTGGACTATAAGTACGGAGAGGCAAGAGCCCCTCAGTCCACCTCTTCTCGCTCTGCTCACTCCTTCTTCCTCGCTCCTTCTCCATCTTGTCGCCAATGGCACCGATCCGCCTGTTCTCAGCCGAGGAGAAAGGAAAGGCCCCCCTGTAAGTGCATCTAGTGCCCCTTAGTGATTTTGGTGTATTGAAGACTTATAGGTTAAGGGACTAATGCGTTTGTGAGTGTACACAGGTCTATAAGTCTATGAGGAGTTTGATATTTACAGAGAAAGTCGACCCCTAAAAATGAAGTTCTTCAACTGAAGACTTTGATATTCTGAAGACTTTCTGAAGACTTTGAAAGTGAAGAAATTGGTGTGACCTTGAAGACTTGGTATTCATTTGTGGAACATGAAGCGTGAAGACTTTTGTTTTCGTAGTTTCATTTTCGCTTTCTTGAGTCATAGGAAACACCGTACTGTTAAAGGGGGTCGAGGAAATACTAAGGAAAAATTTCCATGTGATGCTCAACTCAAAATCCTACACCTACCAATCCCTTCGAGTGAAGCCTTTAGAAATCTCATATAGTTCAGTCACTTTCTTCAGTGACAGAGACGAAGTTCTTCTGGTCGCTGATGAATTTGTTCTGACTGAGGAGTTAGGAATTCGCCAGTGCGAATTATCTACACAGTGAGGAACATGATAGCCCTGAGGAATTTGAGAGTCAAATTTCCGATCGTTGCTGTGCTGCGCGCCAGCTGTCCCAAAATATCTTATCCACCTAACGGTCATATCATTGAGGGGCATTTATGTCTTATCATGTCGGGCTGCTCCCTAGGCTATAAATAGCCGCCCCCTACAACCACTAGCTGGTTGGCTGCTCCGAGAGAACTTGACCCTTGTCATTTGAGAGCAACCCATCCTCTGAGGACTTTGAGAGAAAATCATCGAGTGAGGAAAACCCAAAACCAAACCCCTACAAACCCAAAGTGATTGAGCATCACTGAAGAAATTGATCCTGCGTGGATCTGACACTTGTTACCTTTGAAGACTGTGCTTCTTCCAGACGGTTAGGCGTCAAGGTCTAGAGCATCCAAGACGAATTGTGGATCGCCGAGTGGCCAAGTCTGTGAAGGTTTGGAAGTCGCCTGAAGACTTACCACGAGTGATTGGACGAGGTCTGCGTGACCTTAGTTCAAGGAGAATACGGTGAGGATTGGGTGTCCTGAGCCGCGTGCTCAGCGACTGGGTGTCCGGGACTGTGTGTCCTCGAGTTTAAATACTCAGCCGCTCCAACCAGACGTACAACTGAGACAACAGTTGGAACTGGTCTACCAAATCATTGTCTTCACCAACCTACTGGTTCTATTTCCTCAACCCTTTCATTTCCTCATTACTGTGTTGAGTGTTTGTTCATATCTGTGTTTGAAGACTTTGACTAAAGACTTTCTGTCTCCCTAGTTCTGGTATGCACTAGGCTAGCCCTTCATGTGAGCATCATGTTTAAATTCTAATGAAATTTGAATTGAGGAATTTTCAGAAACCTCAGAAGACCACTAAAAATAACCAACATTTAAATCTCATCAAATGAGTCCAAGAAAATGTTCATGTTATTCTGTGAAATATTGGCATGAGGTAAAACTCAAACCAATATTTTTGGAGGCACAAAAATAATTTATTTTGGGCCTTTGATTTAAATCAATAACATATTTGGGTTGGAATTATTTCTTCTATATAAGAAATAATGTTCAAATATTTTTGTAAATTTGCTTGTGGCCTTGGACTATCTCTCTGAGCACACACAAAAATTTACAGAAAGTTTTAAAATGATTTAGTTCTCAAACTAAATCAAAACAAAATAACAGAAAATAAAAATAGGAAAAGAACAGAGGCTCACCTGGAACTTACCTGGCGCCCACCAAGCCCACCTGGGCCTCACCTGTGCTGGCCCAGCCCACCTGGCCTGGTGCCAGTCATCCCCAACCTCTGCCAGTAGGCAGAGGAGGGACAACGCACGGCGCGCGCGCGGGCGCCATGCCACCAGGCTGCCTGCCTGGGTCGCCTGGCCACCGCGACGCCTCGCGTCTTCTCCTCGGCGCCACGCAGCCCCTAGCCCCCTCTCACTCTCTCCCGAACGCTCTCCCCCTCCTCTGCTCTCTCCCTGCACGCGCCGAGCAGAGCTCGTCAACGCCAATGCCGTTTGCGACAGCCATCGTGCTCCCCTCGCCTCGCCGACGCGCCAAGATGCCCCACCTCGTCCCCCTCTTCCTCCTCACCAAGACGGAAGGCGCCGGAAGCCCTGGATGCCGCCAGCTCCGCCGTTCCCCTCCTCGGGCACCGAGGATCGCCGCTGTCGATATGCCGCCTTCTTTGCCTCCCCGAGCTCGCTAAGACCGTCTCCGACCCCACTGTGAGCCCCGCCGTCATCTCCCCCTCTCCCCTTGGTCAATTTCTCGCTGCAACGCCGATGACCGCGACTCCCGTATGCCGCCGCCGCACGAGCTCATCGCCGATGAGGCTCCGGTGACCAAATAGTCCCGTGTGTGCCTCCGTTGGGTTCGGGAGCTCTCGTAGATCACGTAGGTGCAAACTGCTAGTCTTCCCGCGCGCTGTGTCATCGATTTCATCGACACCCGAGCTCCGGCCACCGCCTCGCTCGCCATCGCCGACACCACAGCTCACCCCAGCTCCTCTCACCTGCTCCTCTGGATGCGCGCGAACTCAAGGAACCCGTAGAAACAAACGGCGAGGCAAATGGTTGCCCGTAGCTCGATTCCGATGAACAACCATCGTCGGATGTGCTTGCCGGCGTCCAACTCCGGTGAGGTGACGTGGCGTCATTAGCCTGAGGCTAATTACCGCGTTAACCTCGCCCTGTGTCACTGACAGACCGGCCCCACCACTCTAATTAACCACGGGGGTAACCCCTGTTTAGTTTTAACCTAACCACCATGGGCCCACGCGTCAGCTTTGACCAAGCTGATGTGGCTGTTGACTGGGCCCACATGTCTCTGACCCAGAGAGCACTATGTCACTGACCAGTGGACCCTACTGGTCAGTTTGACTTGGACCGGCCCTGTTGACCGCTGACATCATAGTGACATCATGCTGACGCAGTTAGTCATTTTCTGGATTTAATTTAATCCACAAAATTCCAGAAAATGCCCTAAACTCCTAAAAATCATATAAATTCAACCGTAACTCCAAATGAAATAAATTATATATGAAAAATGATCAGAAAAATCCAATCTATCCATCTGTACCATTCTCATGCATGTTAGAGCAACCTAACCTTGCTGTTTAGATGAAACAAGATAATGCACTTATATGAGTTCATATTTTGGGTTTGCATTTGAATCCTTGATTCAAATGAACTCAAACCACACTGCTTGTAGTTGCATTAGCCCAACACACTCATTTTGCCATGTCATGATCATGCATCATATTGTGCATTGCATTGATTGTATTTCTTCTCTGTTGCCGGTAAGTGCCAGGCAAGCAAAACCCCCTTGTTCATTCAGATACAATCCCACTCTCTCGCTCCTGCTCTCTTTTACTGCATTAGGACAACAACGATTCCACTGTTACTTGCTGCGGTAGCTGAACCCCTTTATCCTTTGCATGACCTGTCATTGCCACAGTAAATAGATGAAACCCACTAGCATGAGTAGGAGTTGTTTGAGCCCTATTGTGCCTACTCATTCATGTTTGTTTGTCATGCCTGCTATTGCTTAGAGTTGAGTCAGGTCTGATTCATCGAGGATGAATCAGAGGTGTATGAACATGTCCTACTGTGTGTGAGCTAAGTCTGTGAATACAATTTGGTAAAGGTAGCGGTGAGAGGCCATGTAGGAGTACATGGTGGGTTGTCTCATTGCAGCCGTCCTCAGGAACTGAGTTCTGTGTTTGTGATCCATGAAACAGATACTACCACGCATTGAGCCCGAAACCAATGGACCCTCTCGGCTTCTTAATCACCCTTGTCCTCTGTCCAGGAGTTGCAAGTAGTTTCTGGTGCTTGTAGTATGCTGGAGGCCGTGCGCAGCGCTGACTGGAGGGGTGGGCTGTGATGTGGTAGGCACGTGGCCGGGTATACCGGGCCCCCGTTTGGTGTCACGGAACCCTGTACACATCGTTTGGGGCTGTGAGCGAAACCCTGGTCGGATCTCCTCACGGATGGAACCCGAATAGGCGATAAACCTGGACTGGAGACTTGAGTGTTTAGGTAGGCCGTGGCCGACACCCATGTTGGGCTTCTTCTTGAAGGTTGCCGAGTACATGTCGTGTAAACAGCGGTAAGTGGTGAGAGCGTGTGTGAAGAAGTACACCCCTGCAGGGTTAACATCATCTATTCGAATAGCCGTGTCCGCGGAAAAGGACTTCTGGGTTGCCTGTACAGTTCATAGACAAGTGAAAGTGGATACTCTAAAATACACAAGATAAGCGTGAGTGCTATGGATGGCGTTCTCGTAGGGAGATGGGAGCGGATCCATAGTGGTGTATTGATATGGTGAATATGTGGACTCGTGTACGCCACCTCAAAAGAGTTACTTGCAGTCGTAGTTCAGGATAGCCACCGAGTCAAAGCTGGCTTGCTGCAGTTAAACTCCACCACCCCCTTTGTTGATAATGATGCATATGTAGTTAGTTCTGACGTAAGTCTTCCTAGGTACATTTGTACTCATGTTTGCCTATTTTATGTTTTTGTAGAGACTTCCGTCTCACTAGTAGTTCCGCATGGACTTCGACGTTTAGCTTGATACCTCAGCTATGATCTTGTGCCCTCGGCAGGATCTGGTAGATAGTCAGGCTTCTAAGCCTTTTTCATTTGTAGATGTTTGTACTCAGACATGTTAGCTTCTGCTTGTGCTTTGACTTGTATGCTCTGAATGTTGGGTCGTGAGACCCATGTTTGTAATATCTCGCTCCTCGGAGCCTAATGAATAAATACTTGAGTCATAGAGTCATGTTGTGATGCCATGTTGTATTTGCACATATCGAGCATATTGTGTGTATGTTATTGAAATGCTTGGTATGTGTGGGATCTGACTATCTAGTTGTTTATCCTTAGTAGCCTCTCTTACCGGGAAATGTCTCCTAGTGTTTCCACTGAGCCATGGTAGCTTGCTACTGCTCTGGAACACTTAGGATGGCCGGCATGTGTCCTTCTTTGTTCCTGTGTCTGTCCCCTCGGGGAAATGTCACGCGATGAATACCGGAGTCCTGTTAGCCTGCTACAGCCCGGTTTACCGGAGTCCTGCTAGCCAAGTGCTACAGCCTGGATTCACTCGCTGATGACCGACACGTTCGATGCTGGGTCATGGATGCCTGTCCTTGTAAGTTTGTGCCACTTTGGGTTTACGACTAGCCATGTCAACGCGGGCTCCTTATCATATGGATGCTAGCGACACTATCATATACGTGTGCCAAAAGGCGCAAACGGTCCCGGGCAAAGGTAAGGCGACACCCGTGGGAATACCGTGCGTGAGGCCCCAAAGTGATATGATGTGTTACATGCTAGATCGATGTGGCATTGAGTCGGGATCCTGACAGTGTTGGTATCAGAGCCTGACTGCCTGTAGGATTACCAAGCCAAACTGGTCGAAGTTGAGTCTAGAAATTCTGTAGTTATATAAGGGAATTGATTGTGGGATGGAACGTAAGGCTCTTTTTACTCCTTTTACCTTATGGCCTTCTGATCTGAGTCATCTTATCTTCCTGCGGGGTTAAGAAACTAGGCTTTCTCCTCTTCTATCAGGATCACGTGTTACTAATCCGTAGACTTATAAGATTGTTGGATTTAAGCCTCAGTTCAGTTTCTACCTCTGTATATTAACTATTAATCTCGAAACCTTGATATTGTGCTTCTGAGTGGTTATGCCACTATTTTTGTAGCATGTCTCAAATCCTTTTGAGCATTTACAGCCGTTATGTTGTCCGAGTCATCTCAGGTTTCTAAACAGTCTGATGCATTTGCAAATCCCTTCTTCCCGTTCCCGATGTCGCTTTGGTCAGATTAATCACAGAAATTAGTGAGTTGAGGTACTTTATTGCCTCAACATTTATGTTGGAGCTATTATTATGACCCTAGGTGTCTTAGAGTACCACCTAGTAAGCTAGCCATGATTTGTGTTCCCAGTGTGATGATTCTGGCCTTTATTCTCGAAAGCATCCCGTGATGCCACTTAGTAGTAGGTATTCTACTCCTTGGGTTTTGAACCCGAGATTCACCCTACTTACCTCGTGTTGATAGTGTTGCTAGTTCCTTTAGGATATTAGTAACCTTTGCATTAGTTCTCAATGTTCGTCGTATTTCCTTCTTACAAATACTATGAACCGCTTATGGCAGAAGTTCTTTGAACCGAAAGATCACAACCAGAGCGCTCTTGACGAGTTCTCCATTCTATATTGTGACTCTGCCGGTCCTAACCTTCTGCATGGGTTATCCGGAAGAAATATGTTGAACTCGTTCGACATGCTAATCCATGCATCCACAACTCAGAAAGTCATATGTTCCTTTGAGTTGTCCCTCTTTGGTTGTCTTCTGACCTCGTCTGTCAATTGATAGTCAGGAGTAGTGCGCATCCGTGTTCAACGATGCCTTTTACTTCTGTGGTCCGTCAAGCCATTCTATTCGGAATGACTAGGAGAAACAAACTCCAGTACCTCATCCATATCCAGGATTGGGTCAAAGCAGTTGTACTCCGCAGATCAAAATACAATCAAGCTTTTGATTCTGTTCTACCCTGAAGTATTACCGTCTTTATGTCAAGAGTGTCATGAGAATTGCACCACCTCTTATGAATTCTTGACGCAGTAATACTTCTCTCCATCATTCTTCATTCCTCGGTTCCTGTGTTGTTGTAACCACAATGCCGACAAGTGAACCATGATGTGTGAATTCAATACTCCTAGCAACCTTGTTGCTTGGTAGTTAACGGACAATAATTTCATTCTTAGCGTGTTGGGTGTTGAATCATCATTCTAAGATTGATCGTGCTACCTAGTCCATTTTCCCTGGTGCACTCCTCGATCAATGAGATAGGATTTTGCCAATCCCTTGCTTATTTGATCATCTCGTCTTGCCCAGAAAAGCAAGATTGTTCTCGAGCTTAACAGCATATCGGTGGTTCGTGATTTTTCGATTATCTTCTCAGAAGTATCACCAGGTTGTCACCTGACTGCTATGTTGAGCTCGTGACCAAGTTGGTTTTCGAAACCACCCTTTCTCCAAGAATTCGTGTTGGATACCCCTGAGCTAGTTGGTTAAGCTAAACGACAACTTGGAGAGTTGGAAGATAAAAGCTTACCTAACTTAGTTCGTTTCAAAGGGATATCCTGGTGTTGGTGTGCTTTGATGAAAGATGATATCTTCATTGGTTGATCCTCATGGTCAATTGTTGGATCTATTATCTTATCCAATCTTTGATTGAGTATGGGCTATCGTCAAATCAAATCAGAACCAACAATATTCGTAATGTTGTCTTACTCGTGGTTTTTCCTCGAGCATACACCATTACATCTTTTGGTCTGACCAATACTATCACATTGTTCACATGATGGTGGAAGTCCAGTGATATGGAAATTCCGATGAGTTGCTGTTGAGCCCATCAGCGACATTTTGTCCCCACCATGACTTGTGTTGAACATCCAGCTGGTGTTGGAAACTTGTATAAGCATTATCTTCATGTCCCGTTCATGGAGCATATGTTGGATGGAAGAAGTGACTTCCTCGAATTCATGTGCATTTGGTGCAAGTTGCCGCCGTGAGTTCAAGAAAGGTTTGTTTTGTTTCCCCTGGAATCATCCCAAATTAGTCACACATGTGCAAAGTATACTATGGTTTGGTAGATTAATTACCTCCACTCCATATGTATTCCGTAGCACACCAAGCCACTGACTGATTTGTTCAGGAAAAGGAATTAAGTGCTAATCCATGGTAATGCACAAGACTTCAATATCCCTGATGATGGTTCCCAACCTGAACTCGGTAGTGTTTTATTATAAGACTACTACGTGATCATGCTTGTATGGGACAGCGTGTTCACATGTGTGTAGCAGAACCAGCTCATGTTTTGGAGCTTACTACCGTAGTTCATTCCCCGAGAATCTCGCAATGTCCTCTGGTCGATTTGTGTTCCAAACTTTAATTTTTCTTTCTAGACTTGATGAGTCTGGAATATTCTGACATCAACCAGACCTGAATCTCAGGCAGATATGATGGTTGGAACGTTTCCCAAGAACTATATTATTGGTCTCTCGGTAAACCGGTAAAGTGGATGTTGTGGCCAACACACCCAGCTGGAAGACCTATTAGTGTAGTATATTGATTGAGGAAGTTGGCCACCTCCCCCTAAGGTCTTCGTAGGATTTACTCCCTAGTTGTGCCTTATGGATTTTGGTGTTCCCGAAGTCCGACCTTTAATCTGATGTTCTAGTTACCAAACCATTTCAATGAATGGGATACGCTAGCACATCAAGGAGAACATTAGAAGCGGATTGCTAAATGTCTCTCGGTCGATCATCCAGATTTTGATCCCTTGGCCTCGCTAAGGTGAAATCTGAGAAGGTGTTATCTTTCTTTGCATCTGCATCCTCCATCATCATTCATCATGGTAGTACGTTGTCTTGCCAGAATCCTTGACACGGATATTGGTAAAACCTTGATGAATATGGAAATGCTCAAGTTCTTGAGAGCACGCACAAGCACACGGTGTTATCATCGGCACTAACTGGGATTGCTCCCAGTTTTCCTCAGTTATGCTAAAACTTTTCCAACAGTGGACTCACTCTCTACTATTGAGTTTTTCCCTAGTTACTAAAATCATCCTTTGTGTTGACTTCAACAAGGTAATCCACATCATCCATTCTAATCAGGGTATGCCATTCTATTAAACCCCTCCAAACGACCGCTCGAGATCTGCCCTAGGCTGGTATAGAGAGTCTCAATGATCTCTATATCAAAGGTAATTCTTTTTGCCACTTAAGGGGATATTTCTACGAGTCACCTTCCCTAAGGTGCCCCGTTATGGTATCATGGCAACTCAACTCCTCGCTGCGTTGACAATCGTTCACCACCTCCTTAAGTGTGGAATTGTTGTCTACCTAGTGACCCCTCGTCATCTGTTCCACTCCATCCCTCTAGATGTGTGCTTCGCGTCCCAGCTCGAGAGATGTTGCTATGTCTCATTCTGTGAGTTAATCCTGAGTTGTTCGATCTTCGAGAAGATCGATCCTTCTAGAGTCTCCTTCTCCTCTCATTGTCATGTTAGTTGGAGTTCCCAGAGGAAGACATCGGGTCAAAGATGGTGCTCAATTCAACGTTCTGATGAAGTGCCAGCTGGATCGTGAAGATTATGTTAGTTTGCGTTCCCTCTTCATCCTACCCTATGCTTGAATCTCGGGACGAGATTCTTGTTTAGTGGGGGCGAGTTGTCACGTCCCTAGTTTTGGTATGCACTAGGCTAGCCCTTCATGTGAGCATCACGTTTAAATTCTAATGAAATTTGAATTGAGGAATTTTCAGAAACCTCAGAAGACCACTAAAAATAACCAACATTTAAATCTCATCAAATGAGTCCAAGAAAATGTTCCTGTTATTCTGTGAAATATTGGCATGAGGTAAAACTCAAACCAATATTTTTGGAGGCACAAAAATAATTTATTTTGGGCCTTTGATTTAAATCAATAACATATTTGGGTTGGAATTATTTCTTCTATATAAGAAATAATGTTCAAATATTTTTGTAAATTTGCTTGTGGCCTTGGACTATCTCTCTGAGCACACACAAAAATTTACAGAAAGTTTTAAAATGATTTAGTTCTCAAACTAAATCAAAACAAAATAACAGAAAAAAAAATAGGAAAAAAACAGAGGCTCACCTAGAACTTACCTGGCGCCCACCAAGCCCACCTGGGCCTCACCTGTGCTGGCCCAGCCCACCTGGCCTGGTGCCAGTCATCCCCAACCTCTGCCAGTAGGCAGAGGAGGGACAACGCATGGCGCGCGCGCGGGCGCCATGCCACCAGGCTGCCTGCCTGTGTCGCCTGGCCACCGTGATGCCTCGCGTCTTCTCCTCGGTGCCACGCAGCCCCCTAGCCCCCTCCCACTCTCTCCCGAACGCTCTCCCCCTCCTCTACTCTCTCCCTGCACGCGCCGAGCGGAGCTCGTCGTCGCCAACGCCGTTTGCCACAGCCACCGTACTCCCTTCGCCTCGCCGACGCGCCAAGATGCCCCGCCTCGTCCCCCTCTTCCTCCTCACCAAGACGGAAGGCGCCGGAAGCCCTGGATGCCGCCAGCTCCGTTGTTCCCCTCCTCGGCCACCGAGGATCGCCGCCGTTGATATGCCTCCTTCTTCGCCTCCCCGCGCTCGCTAAGACTGTCTCTGACCCTACTGTGAGCCCCGCCGTCATCTCCCCCTCTCCCCTTGGTCGATTTCTCACTGCAACGCCGATGACCGCGAGTCTCGTATGCCGCCGCCGCACGAGCTCTTCGCCGACAAGGCTCCGGTGACCAAATGGTCCCGTGCGTGCCTCCGTTGGGTTCGGGAGCTCTCGTAGATCACGTAGGTGCAAACTGCTGGTCTTCCCGCGCACCGTGTCGTCGATTCGTCGACACCCGAGCTCCGGCCACCGCCTCGCTCGCCATCGCCATCGCCGACGCCACAGCTCACCCCAGCTCCTCTCACCTGCTCCTCTGGATGCGCGCGAACTCAAGGAACCCGTAGAAACAAACGGCAAGGTATATGGTTGCCCGTAGCTCGATTCCGATGAACAACCGTCGTCGGATGTGCTCGCTGGCGTCCAACTCCGGTGAGGTGATGTGGCGTCATTAGCCTGAGGCTAATTACCGCATTAACCTCGCCCTGTGTCACTGACAGACCGGCCCGACCACTCTAATTAACCACGGGGTAACCCCTGTTTAGTTTTAACCTAACCACCATGGGCCCACGCGTCAGCTTTGACCAAGCTGACGTGGCTGTTGACTGGGCCCACATGTCTGTGACCCAGAGAGCACTATGTCACTGACTAGTGGACCCTACTGGTCAGTTTGACCTGGACCGGCCCTGTTGACCGCTGACATCATAGTGACATCATGCTGACGTAGTTAGTCATTTTCTGGATTTAATTTAATCCACAAAATTCCAGAAAATGCCCTAAACTCCTAAAAATCATATAAATTCAACCGTAACTCCAAATGAAATAAATTATATATGAAAAATGATCAGAAAAATCCAATCTATCCATCTGTACCATTCTCATGCATGTTAGAGCAACCTAACCTTGCTGTTTAGATGAAACAAGATAATGCACTTATATGAGTTCATATTTTGGGTTTGCATTTGAATCCTTGATTCAAATGAACTCAAACCACACTGCTTGTAGTTGCATTAGCCCAACACACTCATTTTGCCATGTCATGATCATGCATCATATTGTGCATTGCATTGATTGTATTTCTTCTCTGTTGCCGGTATTTGCCCCCTCTCGATAGACGTGTTTCGACGATGAGTTCGATGACACCGATGAAGAGCTATATTATCTTCAGAAGTGCCAGGCAAGCAAAACCCCCTTGTTCATTCCGATACAATCCCACTCTCTCGCTCCTGCTCTCTTTTACTGCATTAGGACAACAATGATTCAACTGTTACTTGCTGCGGTAGCTGAACCCCTTTATCCTTTGCATGACCTGTCATTGCAACAGTAAATAGATGAAACCCACTAGCATGAGTAGGAGTTGTTTGAGCCCTGTTGTGCCTACTCATTCATGTTTGTTTGTCATGTCTGCTATTGCTTAGAGTTGAGTCAGGTCTGATTCATCGGGGATGAATCAGAGGTGTATGAACATGTCCTACTGTGTGTGAGCTAAGTGTGTGAATACGATTTGGTAAAGGTAGCGGTGAGAGGCCATGTAGGAGCACATGGTGGGTTGTCTCATTGCAACCGTCCTCAGGAACTGAGTTCTGTGTTTGTGATCCATGAAACAGATACTACCATGCATTGGGCCCGAAACCAATGGACCCTCTCGGCTTCTTAATCACCCTTGTCCTCTGTCCAGGAGTTGCAAGTAGTTTCTGGTGTTTGTAGTATGCTGGAGGCCTGCGCGGCGCTGACTGGAGGGGTGGGCTGTGATGTGGTAGGCACGTGGCCGGGTATACCGGGCCCCCGTTTGGTGTCATGGAACCCTATACACATCGTTTGGGGCTGTGAGCGAAACCTTGGTCGGATCTCCTCATGGATGGAACCCGAATAGGCGATAAACCTGGACTGGAGACTTGAGTGTTTAGGTAGGCCGTGGCCGACACCCACGTTGGGCTTCTGCTTGAAGGTTGCCGAGTACATGTCGTGTAAACAGCGGTAAGTGGTGAGAGCGTGTGTGAAGAAGTACACCCCTGCAGGGTTAACATCATCTATTCGAATAGCCGTGTCCGCGGAAAAGGACTTCTGGGTTGCCTGTACAGTTCATAGACAAGTGAAAGTGGATACTCTAAAATACGCAAGATAAGCGTGAGTGCTATGGATGGCGTTCTCATAGGGAGATGGGAGCGGATCCATAGTGGTGTATTGATATGGTGAATATGTGGACTCGTGTACGCCACCTCAAAAGAGTTACTTGCAGTCGTAGTTCAGGATAGCAACCGAGTCAAAGCTGGCTTGCTGCAGTTAAACTCCACCACCCCCTTTGTTGATAATGATGCATATGTAGTTAGTTCTGATGTAAGTCTTGCTGGGTACATTTGTACTCACGTTTGCCTATTTTATGTTTTTGCAGAGACTTCCGTCTCACTAGTAGTTCCGCGTGGACTTCGACGTTTAGCTTGATACCTCAGCTACGATCTTGTGCCCTCGGCGGGATCTGGTAGATAGTTAGGCTTCTAAGCCTTTTTCATTTGTAGATGTCTGTACTCAGACATGTTAGCTTCCGCTTGTGCTTTGACTTGTATGCTCTGAATGTCGGGTCATGAGACCCATGTTTGTAATATCTCGCTCCTTGGAGCCTAATGAATAAATACTTGAGTCGTAGAGTCATGTTGTGATGACATGTTGTATTTGCACATATCGAGCATATTGTGTGTATGTTATTGAAATGCTTGGTATGTGTGGGATCTGACTATCTAGTTGTTTATCCTTAGTAGCCTCTCTTACCAGGAAATGTCTCCTAGTGTTTCCACCGAGCCATGGTAGCTTGCTACTGCTCCGGAACACTTAGGCTGGCCGGCATGTGTCCTTCTTCGTTCCTGTGTCTGTCCCCTCGGGGAAATGTCACGCAATGAATACCGGAGTCTTGTTAGCCCGCTACAGCCCGGTTCACCGGAGTCCTGCTAGCCTAGTGCTACAGCCTGGATTCAATCGCTGATGACCGACACGTTCGATGCTGGGTCATGGATGCCTGCTCCTGTAAGTTTGTGCCACTTTGGGTTTACGACTACCCATGTCAGCACGGGCTCCTTATCATATGGATGCTAGCGACACTATCATATACGTGTGCCAAAAGGCGCAAACGGTCCCAGGCAAAGGTAAGGCGACACCCGTGGGAATACCGTGCGTGAGGCTGCAAAGTGATATGATGTGTTACATGCTAGATCGATGTGGCATTGAGTCGGGGTCCTGACACTTTCTCAATTTCCTCAGTTCGATTTCTTCAGTCTGTTTGTCTTCATCTTGTGTTATCCTGTGATTACGCTTTCTGTACTCTGTGCTAATCTTCATTTCATCATGATGACCATGCTTGTATTATGTTATGCTTACTTCTGAGTACTTATTCCGCTGCTAATAGTTCTTCGCTGAGGAATTCCCTCACCGGCAAATTCCTCAGTGAAGAATTCATAAAAATCGCCTATTCACCCCCCCTCTAGTCGACATAACGCACTTTCAATTGGTATCAGAGCAAGGTACTCCCTTGTCCTGTGTGATTTTGGTTTAACCGCCTGGAGTTTTAGTTATGTCGACCGTAGGTATGATCAAAGTCTCGGCTGGGTGTCCTACCTTTGATGGGATGGACTACCCCTACTGGAAAAACAAGATGTGAATGCATCTCGAGGCTATTGACAACGATCTCTGGTATGTTGTGGAAAATGGTGTTCCCTCTGTCTCATCCTCACTAAATGCTACCGATGTGAAGAGATTCAAGCAACTCGATTCTCAAGCGAAGAATATCATATGTGGCCATCTGAGTAAAGGACAGTATGGGAGAGTGAGTGCTTTGGAAACTGCTGAAATTATCTTGGATAGGCTGTCCAAAGTGAATGAAGGAGTCTCAACTCAGCGTGACTCTCGAGTTGATGTTCTTCGGAATCTCTTCAACCGCTTCAAAAGACTCGACAATGAAAATGTCCAACAAACCTTTGATCGCCTCACTGACATCTCAAATGAGCTTCAAGCTCTCGGTGCCACTGACATCACTGACCATGAGGTGGTAAAGAAACTGTTGAGATCACTTGATTCCTCATTTAATACTCTTGGTCTGATGATACAAGAACGGGCTGACTACAAGTCCCTTGATCCTGCCGATATCCTCGAAAGGCTAAATACTCACGAGTTCCAGCTTGCTGAAAAGAGAGATCTCTATGGTTCGAGCTATGGCAAACCACGTGCCCTGAAGGCCAAGGTTGTGTCTGAGTCTGAATGTGAGGACTCTGGTAGTAGCCTTGGTGATCCTGAAGAATTGAGCCAGGAGCTCGCACTGCTCGTGAAGAAATTCCAGAAGTTCTCAAGACGTGGTCGCTTTGGAAAATCCTCAAGAAGCAGTGATTCCTCATCAAGTGACTATAAGAGAAGGCTGTGCCACAAATGCAAGAAACATGGTCATTATATTCAAGATTGTCCTCAGTGGGAAAAGGAATTGAAGAAGAAGAAATACAAGGATTACAGTTCTGATGATGCGAAGAAGAAGAAGAAATCGTCAAAATCTTCGTCATCAAAATCCTCGAAGTCTTCACCTCACAAGAAGAGCAGCTCCAAGAAGGCTCGGGCATTCATTGGCAAGGAAATGGACTCTGCAGTTGAATCTGAGGAAAATGAGGAAGATGAGGCGTCTGAAGAATCCGAATCTGGTGTGGCGAGTCTGGCCTTCGCTACTGCTTACGTTAGCAAGTCCATCTTCAACACTAAAGAAACTGACCCCACCGACAAGCCTGATGAAGATAATGATGACTATGCTCCCACCTATTGCTTCATGGCAAAAGGTGCAAAGGTACTCAAATACACCTCCTCTGAATCTAGTGAAAATGAATCTGATGAGAATCTCAACCCCAGCTACTCTAAACTTGCAAAGATTGCTGTAAAACAACAAAGGGCTTTTGAAAAGGTTCAAAACATGCTAGACAAAAGTGATGATATGTTGGGTGAAGAAATGGATCGCACTAAAGCCCTGACTGAAAAATCTTCAGAGACTTCAGTCTAGGTTTGATAACCTTCAAAGTCATCATAACACTCTCTTATCTGATGATGAGAAACTTTCTTATGAATTTCTTCAAAGAAAGCAAGATCTTGAGAAGCTAAGAGTGAGTTATGAAGATCTTCAGAAGGAGCGCGATTCATTACTTGCTGAACAAATCAGCACCTCTCAGGAAGAATTTGTTCCTCCATGCTTAAAGTGCATTGAACGTGAATCTGCTAATTCTTCACCTGAATGTTCAAATGCTTCAACTGTTACAAATTCTTCACCTGCCTCTGCTATCACTAATTCCTCATCTGAGGACATTGCTAGTATCACTGACGATGCAGGGCTAAAGGAGTTGTACATGACAGGCATGTACAAAAGCCTCAAAGGGCATCAGATTCTTTGTGATGTGCTCAAAAAGCAGATCCTCAACAGAAACCCTAGGAAAGAGGGTATTGCCTTTGAGAGGAAACTTAATGCTGATGGAACATATTGGAAGCCTGAGCAGTACCCCAAAACCTCATGGGTTGCTGCAAAGGGACCTCTAGTTAATCCATCCAAGTTATCTGGCTTTACATGTGAATCTCCTCATTCTTCTGATGAGTCATTTGACTCCAACTATAAACTGTTCAAAAATCAGAATGGTGAAGTATTTTCTATATATGTTGGGACTAACTGCAGGAACGGTTCCCCTATGAAGAAAATCTGGGTTCCCAAAAGTTATGTTGAAAGTCTTCAGGTGAATGTCCTCATGACACCACCTGTGAAGAATAGGAACCCCAGAACAAACTCTTCATATGGACCTAATTCCTCATATGGATCCAAGTCCTCATATGGACCAAATTCCTCACGTGGATAAAATTCCTCAAATGGATCAAAGTCCTCATATGACTATCATCGTGCTAACAACTCTGTTTCGCAGGGTAGAGCTAAGGGCTACGAATATGCACATTATTCTTCAAATCATTATGTTCATAAGTCCTCGAAGAATTTCTTTGCTTATTCATATGCTTACCCTAACCCCTCTTATGTGCAACCCCTTCATATATGGGTGGTGAAGAAAAAGAACTAATCTCTTATGCAGGGTCAGGTCTCCAGACGTGCCTTAACGTCTGAAGAATTGGCTGGGGACCTGACAAAATTGCCTGAAAGGACGTAGGCTAACCATGATGAAATGAACTTTCATTTCACACGTCCTCATACTGCTATATCTGTTTACCGCTTGATGAAATTCATCTGAGGAACTTAATATCATACTCTTCACTGATGAAGCATATGAGATTGTAAGTTACACTAATTCGTCTGCAGGATGATCAACCCAAAACCACTGAATGGGTCCTCGATAGTGGATGTACAAATCACATGACTGGTGACAAGAATCTTTTGATGGATGCTCCCTTATCACCGTCGCATCTGAAGCATATCATCTTTGCTGACAAAGGCAAAAGTCAGGTATTGGGTCTTGGTAAGGTTGCGATCTCTAAGGATAAACACATGGACAAAGTCATGCTTGTTGAGTCCTTAGGATACAACCTCATGTCAGTCTCAATGCTTTGTGATCTTGATATGGTTGTTGTCTTTGGCAAGTATCACTGTGTTGTGATTATGGAAGCTGACAATTCCAAAGTCTTCGAAGGCTTTAGGAGAGGAGATTTGTATATTGTTGATTTCTCTACAGGACCACAACCAGCCGTGTGTCTACTTGCAAAAGCTTCAGAGGGCTGGCTATGGCATCGACGACTTGGTCATGCAGGCATGAGGAATTTGCACACGCTTGCAAAGAAGAAGCATGTCATTGGCATTGAGAATGTCAAATTCCTCAAGGATCACTTATGCGGAGCCTGTGAAGCTGGAAAAATGACCAAGGCCAAGCATCCAGCAAAGACTATCATGACCACTACTCGTCCATTCGAATTGCTTCACATGGACCTCTTCGGACCTAATCATTACTCAGCAGTCTCTAATGCTGCATATCTATATGGTTTTGTCATTGTTGATGATTACTCTCGATATACATGGGTACACATTGTTACTTACAAACATGAAGTGCAGGAAGTCTTCAGACGATTTTCCTCGAGGGCTTTAACCAACTTTGGTGTGAAGATCAAGCACATCAGAGGTGACAATGGAACTGAGTTCAAGAATTCCGGTCTTGATGACTATCTTGATGAACTTGGTATTACTCATGAGTTATCTGCTCCTTATACTCCTCAGCAAAATGGCGTTGTGGAGCGCAAGAACAGAACTCTTGTTGAGATGGCTCGCACTATGCTTGATGAATACAAAACGCCTCATTGTTTTTGGATTGATGCAATTGATACTGCGTGCCACATCATCAACAGAGTATTTCTTCATAGATTCTTCAAAAAGATGGCCTATGAACTCCTCACTGACAAGAAACCCAATGTGAGTTATTTCAAAGTCTTCGGTGCTAAATGTTGGATTAGAGATCCTCACCACAATTCTAAATTTGCACCGAAAGCACATGAAGGTTTTATGCTTGGTTACGGAAAGGACTCGCACACCTACAGAGTCTTCAACATCGCTCTTCACAAGATTGTTGAAACTGTAGATGTGCGGTTCGATGAAACTAATGGCTCGCAAAGAGAGCACCTACCTTCTATGTTAGATGAACCAGCACCTGAGGATTCCATCAAGTTCAAGGCAACTGAGGATGTCATTCCTACTGAAGAATTTGCTGAAGAATTCATTCCAGTACGCGAAGAACATCGAGCTGATGCACCTGAAGATAATGCTGAAGACAATGGTGCTGAGGAAAATGATCAAATACCTTGACGACAACCAGCTCATCCTCGCGTTGCAAAAGAAGTACAAGTTGACAAGATCATCGATGACATTGAAGCGTCAGGTCCTCTCACACGCTCAAAAGCTTCACATTTATCTAACTTTTGTGGGCACTATGCTTTTGTCTCTATCACAGAGCCCACTAAGGTAGATGAAGCATTTTTGGAGCCAGAGTGGATCCAGGCTATGCAAGAAGAATTACATCAGTTCGAGCTCAACAATGTCTGGGAACTGGTCAAACGTCCAGATCCTCGCAAGCATAATATCATTGGCACAAAGTGGATCTACCGCAACAAGCAAGATGAAAATGGTCTTGTGGTAAGGAATAAGGCACGACTGGTAGCTCAAGGCTACACACAGGTTGAAGGAATTGATTTCGATGAAACTTTTGCACCTGTTGCTAGACTTGAGGCTATTCGCATATTACTTGCTTATGCTAATCATCATGATATCATCTTATATCAAATGGATGTGAAAAGTGCATTCCTCAATGGTAAGCTTGAGGAAGAAGTATATGTTGCTCAACCCCCAGGTTTTGAAGATCCAAAGAATCCTGACAAAGTCTTCAGACTTAATAAAGCCCTCTATGGCCTCAAGCAAGCCCCTCGGGCGTGGTATGATACATTGAAGGAATTCTTCGTGAAGAATGGCTTCACACCCGGTTCACTCGACCCTACTCTCTTTACTAAATCTTATGATGGTGAACTGTTTGTGTGCCAAATATATGTTGATGATATTATCTTTGGCTGTACTGACCAACGTTATAGTGATGAATTTGCCTATATGATGAGTGAAGAATATCAAATGTCTATGATGGGAGAGTTGAAATTCTTCTTAGGTCTTCAAATTCGTCAACAGCGCAATGGCATATTCATATCTCAGGAGAAATACCTCAAAGATGTACTAAGGAAATTCAGCATGCAAGATTGCAAAGGCGTCAAAATTTCTATGCCCACAAAAGGCCATCTATGCACTGATGAAAATGGTGTTGACTTCGATCATAAGGTATACCGCTCCATGATTGGTTCTTTATTGTACTTATGTGCATCTAGGCCAGATATAATGCTTACTGTTTGCATGTGTGCCCGATTTCAAGCTGCACCGAAGGAATCACACCATAAGGCTGTGAAGCATATTCTTCGATATCCAGCTCACACACCAACACTAGGATTATGGTACCCCAAGGGCTCTGTTTTTGATCTCATTGGATATTCTGACTCTGACTATGCTGGTGATCGTGTGGACCGCAAGTCAACTTCTGTCACTTGTCATTTCCTCGGACGATCTTTGGTCTGTTGGTCCTTGAAGAAATAGAACTGTGTATCACTGTCTACTGCGGAAGCTGAATACATTGCTGCTGGCTCTTGCTGTGCTCAACTGCTTTGGATGAAGCAAACACTCAAGGACTATGGCGTCAACGTGAAGAATGTGCCTCTCCTCTGCGACAATGAGAGTGCCATCAAGATTGCTCACAACCCAGTTCAGCACTCGAAGACAAAGCACATTCAGATTCGTCATCATTTTCTTCGTGATCATGTGTTGAAGGGCGACATCTCCATCGAGCACATGAAGACTGAAGAACAACTAGCCGATATCTTCACTAAGCCCTTGGATGAGAAGAGATTTAGCAAGTTGCGGTGTGAGCTAAATATCTTAGAATCTTCGAATGTTCTTTGAAAAGGACACACATCCTAACACTTATGCAAAATTGATGACTTAGATGTGCAACACATGAAGAAACGTTTTTCTTCAATCAATGAAGAATAACACTCTAAGTGTGAAGAAATTAATGAAGAATCACCATTCTTATACGGTGGGTCACGCCACCACAAAAAGTTGAAAATCTTCAATTTGAGTTTTTCCTCAGTATTGAAATTCTTCAGTTTTTCAAATTCTTCAACTTTTCAAAATCTTCACTGGTACCTTCGTTTTTTTGGCTATATATATATGAGTTTACGTCCTCTACAGCATTAACTTATAGCTATTTCTTCAAGTTGCTTTTTCTGCTAAGTGAATGTGATCGGACCCTTCCCCCTCTATGCTATACTCAACCCAATCTATTCACAAATTCTTCATGTGCGTTCTATTTGAAACTCGTTCAAAATCTTCACTGTGTCCTCGTCAGCTGAAGAAATTGCGAACGAAACTTTAAAATAAATCTTATTCAATTTTTCGGTTTTGCCGCTCAAACTGTTCCGCATCCCATGATGCATTATTCTATTCACCCACGATCGTACACGATCTCCACTACACAGTACGTGGGTGACACATGTCGCGTGAAGGAGAAAGGGCAGGGGCATGTTCGTCCCAAAATCTTCGGGCGAACAGTTTTTCACCGTGTCTATAAATACCCCTCTCCCCTTCCTCACTTCATTTACTCCGCTCGACCTCTCTCTCCCGCTCAAGCTCCTCAAACCCTAGCGCCGCTGCTACTCCATCGTCGCCGGTGAGGAAGAGCTTCGCTGCCTCGACCTCGTCGCCGTCGTACTCACGCCGACCGCGGAAATCTTCACTCCGCCGCCACCGTAGCTATCTTCCTCCACCGAGTTAGGGCAAGGAAGATCTAAACTGACGAACTTCCCATCTGTTCTTCTCAGTTCGTCGTGTTCTTCACTTCGGGTAATTAAAAGTTACTTTTATTACTCGCTTTGATTCTCAAGCTTTCCTGAAAATCTTCAAAGGTGTTTATTCTTCAAATCTTCACACATATGAACACCACACACATCATATGATCTTGAACTGTTTTTCTAAGCAATCATTTTCTTCAAGATTCCCTAATTGTGTGGATCTTCGATCTGTACAACTCTGGAACCTAAGACAAGAATGCTTAGTGAAATTCCTCAAGGTTCATCTGGTCAAATTCCTCAAAACTTGTTCTTTTTGAAAAACCTTCTCAGAACGCATATGACCTCATCGAATTCCTCGCACCTGTACTCTGTTCACAGGTACTCATGTCTGCTGCTGAATCACTAGGTTCTCATAAACTTAACTCATTTGCAGCGTTCCTCGAAGAAAAACTGCATACTTCTTCAGAGAACTCAATTGTTCAAATTCCTCAACTGAAGAATATGGCAGACAGTAAGAAGCCGCAGAAAGGAGGAAAGAAACCTGAGGTTATGACTGCGTTTGAAATCTCTGAGGAAATTTATGCTGACTATTGCACACCTGATGAAGCAAAATTTGGCAAAGAAAACAAAAATCAGCGCAAGGTGCGTATTCAGAAGATTGAACGGAGATGGGCAAGGGAATGGAGGGAATACAGATATGTGACTCCAAAGTACATGAAGAAATTCGCCCTCAATCCTCCATGCCCAAGAGCTCCATTGGCACCTGGCCAAGTAGCTGACCCCACAAGCATCAAACATGGTGAGGACTTTCCTGAAGAATGGGCTAAGCGCCAAGCTAAATTGGCAAGACAAGCCAAGGAGGCAGTGAAGAAATTCAATGAGGATTCTGCCACTGCTACTGCTACTGAGGCCTTGGTCAAACTGAGGAAATCCATGCCAAAGAAGCCTGCTCGTAAGCCAAGTGCTTCACCAACAGCGCCCTCACGGCCAAGTTCCTCAGCAGCGCCCTCACGGCCAAGTTCCTCAGCAGCGCCCTCACGGCAAATTCCTCACACTGCTACTGCTCCATCAAAGTCCTCAGCTCCTGTGCATCTGGCTACATGTCAAAGGACTACCGGTTTCTCGATTGCCTCTAGTGTTTCAGCAAGTTCCTCAGCTGCACCAAAGTCATCATCTGGCCCGACTCTGCTGAAGACCAAAGCAACAGCTGGACGAGGTCCTCTGCCAAGTCCAAAGAAGAAACAGGTCACATTCCATGTGCCTTCTGATGATGAAGCTTCTGATGATGAACTTGCAGAAATCATCAGAGACAGATAGGTGAAGGCCGCTAGAGCCAAAGGCACATCTGTGCCACTGCTGTTGGATCCGAGGAAAATCCTCGATTATATTGATCTTTGGCACAAGGATCCAAACACCCCAATGCCTGATTTTCATCTGACCCCTGGACAAAGTCATATGTTGACCCATTTCATCGCTGAAGAGAAATGGAAGTTTGAAAAGGCAAGAGAGATTAAGAAAGCTCAATACAGAAAGGAGAAGCTCCTGAAGAAAAATGTTGTCAGAATGACACTTGAGGAACTTCTCCAGGCTCAGTTTGAAATTCAAGCCCTCAGCAATGACTTTGATGCCTACTATGCTGATTGGCAAGGAGCCAAAGTTAGATTCATCAACCTGACGAAGAAATTCACCAATGTTGCTGCCCCAACGCAACATGAAATTCCTCAGGCTGAAGTCTCAGCTCAACCGACTGAAGAACATGCCAGCACCGCTAGTGAAGTTCAGGCTGCTGATGAAAATGCCAGTTCCAGGGCTGATGATCCCATTCCAGCCGCTGAAGAAATTGCTAGGGCATCCACTAGTGGTGCGCCTGAAGAAATTGAAGAATTCAGGGCAACTGCATCAGTTGCGCCTGAAGAAAATCAACCAGATTCCTCAGCTCCATCTGCACCTACACCAACACCAATTCTTTCATCTGCCTTTGATGTGAAGAAGACCAAGGCTGCAGAGCGAGCTGCAGTGAAGAAAAGGAAGGCATCAGCTGTGTCAAATTCTTCGGCTGCGAAGAAAATGAAGCCAATGACCAGCTCACTCGAAAATCCAATTGATGTTGTTCTGATTTCCTCCATGCCATCAAAGGACCTTGTCCCTTTTGGAGAAGACTATGAGATCCCAATCGGATCTGATGAAGAACATCATTCTGGTGCTTCGTCAGAGCAGATTGATGAAGAAATTGAAGTGGACACAATCCCTTCAACGCCAGTCATTTCCTCACATATGCCTCAGTTCACAGCTAAGGAGGCTGATGTTGAGGAAATTGAAGATGAAGATGTGGATATAGGGTGCACCACACCTGTGATGAATGATGACTTTTGGGAAAGTCAGCATCCCAATACTCCTCTCTTCACCCCGATCCAACAGATTCCTCAGTCCCCTGCACTAAGAGTTCAAATGGGCTCTGAAGAAACTCAGCCCACTCTCTCTGTGCATGAAGAAATTCCAGCCACTAGTGCTGATGAACCTGTTGCTGCTGATCCTCAGACTACACCTTTTGAGGAACAAGAAATTCCTCAGCCTGAAGAACCTGAGCTCGCGATTCCTGAGGTGGTGATGCAACTCACTGACACCCCTCTGCCAAAGCAAAAGAATCCATTCTCAAGCAAACAGAAGTTCAAGGCTGAAGATTTCTTTGCCGAGCATGTATTCTTCACTGATTATAATCCATATGATTCTGCTCGCATAAGGAAGAGGCGTTTCTGGACTGCCAGCCAAGCCAATTTCTATTCCTCAATGCTCTTCAACAAAGACAAAGTCTTCGATCATGCACATATTCCTCATGTGGACATGGAGTCTCTGCCCGGCTTTGAGCCAGTCCTCCGTGTTCTTCACGACGCAGGACTTCTGAATTTCTGCATTGATATCTGTGACTGGAATGAAGAACTCATTCTTCAATTCTATGCAACTCTGCACATCACCGGAGACGCTGAAGACATGAACTCCTGGGTATTAGACTGGATGTCTGAAAATACTCACTACAAGGCACCAGCAACTAAATTGCTTCGTGCTCTACCACTCAGTTCTCCACTTGATGATGCTCGTTGTATCTACAACGAACCAGAACTTTCAAATCACTATATGCAAGTGCTGATGAAGCCTTTGAAGCCAAGGCAGGCCCCACGAACCAAATTCCTCGTCAAGGAATTACTGTATGTGCCTCGGACTGTATATCGAATTCTGACGAAGACAATGAGTCCCATCAAAGGCCACGACTCAAATGATGAAGAAGTCATTGGCATCATGAAGAATATGATTTTCAACATCATTCATGGCGTTCCCGTCAACTTCCATGATTTCTTCATGAGGACTCTGGCCAATATTGCTATGTCACCATTCGAGCTGAAGCCCTATGCTCCTTGGATTATGAGATTCATCAAGGCAAGATCTTCACTGAATTACAAAGCTGACACTCTAAACCATCGTAGCTACTTGCCTCCCATTGAAGTCCTCAAACGGATAGTTTCATCAGCTGATGATAGAGGCAAGGCCGCTGCTGTGATCGATGAAGGCATTCGTCCATTGGATGGTCAATTTTGCAAGGCTGCATCTTACTCTACCAATGATGATTCCGCCACACATGACTCTGCCGCAAATACCTCAGCCAAGCAAAATCCTCAAGCCACAGCACCCAGGGTGATGACTGACCGTGAGTTACTCCTCAGTCTTCATCAGAAGGTTGATCGCAATCATAAATGGGTCAAGCGTCAGTTTGGTTCAATTCTTCACAACATGACCTCAACACACAATGTAGTGAAGAAAAACCAATACTACCTCCATGAAACTTTCAATCGTACCTGGGCTATTCTCTCTCATGTCTACAGCGCTGCAGATCTGAAGAATATGGGTCTCAAGGAAGAATTTGACTGGTCTGCACCTCCACCGAAGAAATTCAAGAAGGTCAAAGTTCCTTCCTTGGTGGCCAGCTCTTATTCTTCATCGCGTGACACTGATGAGTATGAAGATTTGGACGACACTGCGGCAGGCCCTACTACAACAACCGACCCCAACAACGCTGGCGCTCCTCCATCAACTTGATATTCTTCAGGGGCGTTAGTCCTCAGTTTCAATCCTTTTGGTCATTTGATGACAAAGGGGGAGAAATCTGAGTTAGTCTTCAAGCGGGTCTATATTAAGGGCAATTTTTTAAGTTACAACTCTCGTTCTTCTGAAACTTCTATTTGGATTGAGTTGTAATCTTAAACCCGATGGTGCGCTGATACTTTTGTTGCATTGTGCTTTGCATGCTTATTCCTTGTTAATGACATTGCACGCATGCTGAATCACATCAAGCACCATATTTCATCATGCATTTCAAATTCTTCATATTATATATCAAATGCGTGTATGAATTACAAGATATAGGGGGAGATCTCCATGATTCAACTCTTCAAATGTGCATTGCCTCAAAAGCAAATTCCTCACTATGCACATCTTCAGGGGGAGTTCTACTATATCTTGTAATCAAATTCCTCAATATCAGTGTATACACTTCATATGTTTATCCCCGTTGAAAACTTAACCTATGTTGTCATCAATCACCAAAAAGGGGGAGATTGTAAGTGCATCTAGTGCCCCTTAGTGATTTTGGTGTATCGAAGACTTATAGGTTAAGGGACTAATGCGTTTGTGAGTGTACACAGGTCTATAAGTCTATGAGGAGTTTGATATTTACGGAGAAAGTCGACCCCTAAAAATGAAGTTCTTCAACTGAAGACTTTGATATTCTGAAGACTTTCTGAAGACTTTGAAAGTGAAGAAATTGGTGTGACCTTGAAGACTTGGTATTCATTTGTGGAACCTGAAGCGTGAAGACTTTTGTTTTCGTAGTTTCATTTTCTCTTTCTTGAGTCATAGGAAACACCGTACTGTTAAAGGGGGTCGAGGAAATACTAAGGAAAAATTTCCATGTGATGCTCAACTCAAAATCCTACACCTACCTATCCCTTCGAGTGAAGTCTTTGGAAATCTCATATAGTTCAGTCACTTTCTTCAATGACAGAGACAAAGTTCTTCTGGTCGCTGATGAATTTGTTCTGACTGAGGAGTTAGGAATTCGCCAGTGCGAATTATCTACACAGTGAGGAACATGATAGCCCTGAGGAATTTGAGAGTCAAATTTCCGATTGTTGCCTACTGGTTCTATTTCCGATCGTTGCCTACTGATTTGGTCTACCAAATCATTGTCTTCACCAACCTACTGGTTCTATTTCCTCAACCCTTCCATTTCCTCATTACTGTGTTGAGTGTTTGTTCATATATGTGTTTGAAGACTTTGACTAAAGACTTTCTCAATTTCCTTAGTTCAATTTCTTCAGTCTGTTTGTCTTCATCTTGTGTTATCCTGTGATTACGCTTTCTGTACTCTGTGCTAGTCTTCATTTCATCATGATGACCATGCTTGTATTCTGTTATGCTTACTTATGAGTACTTATTCCGCTGCTAATAGTTCTTCACTAAGGAATTCCCTCACCAGCAAATTCCTCAGTGAAGAATTCATAAAAATCGCCTATTCACCCCCCCTCTAGTCGACATAACGCACTTTGACCCCCGAGAGGGGCCCGACCTGCTCCCACCGAAGAAACGGCCGGTCCCCGGCCGCCGCGACGAGGTTGCTCAGCTGGAGACGTCGACGCCCTGGTATGAGCGGCCACCTCCTGGGTTTCGCTACCTCTATACGCGTAGGCTGAGGGCCCTAGAGAAGAAGACGCCGAGCAGCGCCGACCGCGCTGTCGGTGACGATGATGAGTCACGGCGATGCGCGCCATTTTTTTAACCTTGAAAACAGTAGGAGAGGCTCCTACTGTGTGACTAAATTAAAGAATTAGTGTGCCAACTGTACAAGCATGTTACAAAGCTAAAGCTCCAAGGGGGTGAACCTAAGGGTAAGTCCAAAAGAAAATTACAGATTGTCAAGGAAGGAGATAATGAATTCCTTGTGGCTATCCCTCACTCTATGGGTGAGGAGAGAAAAATCAGTAGTAAATCTATTCTTCCATGAAGTGATAGTCGGTGCAATATGGTGCGCGCCGTTGCTCCTGGAGTCCACGCCGCGGACTCCTCTCGCGAGCTCGTACTCCATGCCGCCATGCCCTGGATCCGCTTTCCTCCTTTCTTCGCCTCTGAGATGCCGCCAATGGGGCCTCTCGAGCTCTGGCTGCAGCATGCCGACTGCAGTACCCCGGCGACCGAAGCGGAGGTTGAAGTCGTCGCTCCGGGCAAGGTCTACACGACCCAGGGCTGGGGCAAGATCGCCCGGGTCTGCCGAACAGGAGGTGCCCTCGTGATTCATTTCGAATAGGATGGCGCTTCCCTGATGCTCTTCAAGGTCTTTGACGCAGAAGGACGCCGGCTGGAGTGCTGCCCCAGAGGAGGCAGACAGGACGTCAATGTGGCAAGGGATAGGCCTGCCACCCACTTCCCCAGCGACTCCTCTGGCAGCAGCGGAGATGCTTGGGAGTCCAGCGACTCTCCTGAGCTCTTCGTGACTCCGGAGACGAGCGATGACAGCTATGTGCCCCCGAGATCGCGTTGTGCTCGGAGCAAGGCAGCTGCATCAGGCCGCCAACACGGCTGATTTGGATGGGGTTGGCACCGGCCCCTCGTGGCCCACTGTTGATGATGGCGTCGACCGTGGAGGCGCGTGTAGTTAGGGCTCCTTAGGATTCGCGCCTTTTGTTCCCTGCAAAGAATCGAGGAGATACCCCGTGGGGGCATGTAAAGCGTCTGCAATGTATTTTGTTGATATTATCCTTATTATGAAGTGGTGGAAAATTCCTGCCTTGTCTCGGCTTGGTCCCTCCTTTCTTACCTCACGACGACTTGGTGCTCTACCCTAACAGGTCCCGGTCCCTAGGCAGGCTTCAGCTGTCGCTGGTATGCCAGGTCGCGATGCCGTGGACAAGGCCAGGAGGTGAGTTGCCCAAGGTCCAGTAAGAGCCCCTGAGGCGCAATGCTCAGGAGGTCCCCTTTAACACTCAAGCAGCCGCCGAAAGGCGAGAAAGAAAGGCAACGTCACCGTTAAAGAGCCAAAATGGGTGGAGGTTTGGTGCCGCATCAATTAGCTATTCTAGGAGCAGGACTTATCTCGAAAGCATGGTGCCGTTCCTTCGCGAGGTGCCGGACTTGCGCCTCGGAAGCTGGGATGAATCGGGCTCAGGCCTTCGCGAGCTTCTCCTCCCTTCCCCGCATTCTCCTTCGTGCTCTACGTCATCAGGTCCCGGACCTCGAGCGAGCTTAGCCACCACTGGTATGCCAGGTCGCGATGCCGTGGACAAGGTTAGGGGGTGAGGGCTAGAGAGACAGTAAGAGCTCTTGAGTCGCGATGCTCAGTCGCCCCCCTTTTAACGCGCAAGCGGATCGTATGGGTGAGGCAGAGAGAGAGCTCGCGATGCCTCCCACATTATTCCTCAGGTAGTCCCGGCAAGCCAACATGAGAGAAGCAAGGGTTGCCATTACGATTGCATGTCGTCCATTGGTTGCTCCGAGAGAGTGACGAGGGCACTGAGGGTCTGGTAAGGTGACGCTTGCGGGGCTGCCGCAGGCTAGAGCTCGACCACTCAGATTTGTCGATGTTGCAGGGACGGACCCATGCGCAAGCGCCGTGCCAGTGTGAGCGGCTCCAAAGGTAGGTGTCAATCGAGCAAGAGATTATCACAAGCGGGTTAAGCATTAAAGACAAATTGGCTTAGATAGATGCAGGAAAGATACATGTTACTGGGTCCGGCCCGAGTGGCTTGGGGATGATGCAACCCGAGGGGCGCCCCCAGCAAGGTAAACTAAAGACATAAGGAAAAGGGATACATGCCGCAGGGACAGACACACGCGACCTGGGAATAATGCAGCCCTAAGGGCGCTCCTAGCTGAAATGAGACTCGAAAGATGTCACCTGATACCATTGTAGAGCGGGTGTTGAGGTAGCTGACGATGCATGGTGAAGAAGCCGATCCTCACAAGCCACATGAGCCCCGAGCCTCGGGAGGCTCTAGGGGTCCGGGCGGCTCCTCGAGGACCATCTCCATCTCTGCCAGGACCGCATGGTGCCTGGCCTTCTGATATTCCAGAATGCTCCGCATAAGACGCTGGTGAGCAGCAGCCGCATTCGGTAGGCCGAAAGGCATGTGAACATAGCTGTGTGGCGGACCCTCGCAGCGTCCCACGCGCGAAGGCCAGAAATGCTCCTGAGACACAACTCAGTTGAGCCCTGGGTAGTCGATGCAGACGCGCAACCCACCATCCTTGCCTAGATGGGGAGCTACGCCAGGTAGGCAGCGATCACCGCGTATGACTCGTGATTCCTGCAGCTCCTGAGTGACCTTGGTGATGAACTCCTGCGGGTTGGGCCCTCCTTGACCCATGCCTTCCTGAGGGAAATGTGCCGCAAAGCAGGCCTCCAAGTGGTGCCCGAGCGCCTCCCTTGTGATCTTGGCAATGTCTGAGACCCTCCAAGAGAGAGCCCCCGAGCCTTGCCCGAGGAGGGCACCGGGCGTGCCTTCCTATGCGATAGAGGGAGGCGCCCCTTGCACGGGCGTAGATCCTGACGCGGCGCCTCCGGAGATACCTACCTCCTGAGGCCTTGAGCTGGGTGATGTCTTCTTCTTCTTAGGGACTGCCTCGAGAAGGTTCCCGCTCTTGCTATCTGGGTCCTCAACTGATGCACTTGGAAGGCACGATCGAGAGAGCATACCGTATCCTTCTCTTCGCAGGGGACTATGATGATTCTGTCGGTTCCCGGAATCTTGAGGACATTGTAACCATGGTGAGTCACCGCCATGAACTTGGCAAGGGCTGGATACCCGAGGATGGCATTGTATGGCAGGTGAATGTGGGCAACGTCGAAGTCGATGAGCTCGGTACGGTAGTTCTTGCACTGCCCAAAGGTGACAGGGAGGCGAACCTGCCCTATCGGAGTGGTGGAGCCGTCAGTGACTCCTTAGAAAGGTTTGGTTGGCTGAAGCTGATCATATGGCAGTTGGAGATTGTTGAATGTCTCGGCGGACAGAACGTTGAGCCCTGCGCCACCATTGATGAGGGTCCTGGTGACTTGCACATTGCTGATGACTGGGGAACAAAGCATTGGGAGGACGCCAGCTGTAGCCGCACACTTGAGTTGATCCGCTAAGCTAAACGTGATGGCGCATGTGGACCACCTGAGAGGGCGCATGGCATCGAGCTTGGGAAGGACTGCATTTACCTCGCGGGCAAACTGCTTGAAGATGCACTGAGAGGCTGGGGCCTAGGCACCGCCCAGGATGCAAGCGATAGCACGTGGCTCCTGGAGGCCCCCAGCCCCCTTGTCCTGGTGATGGTCGTCATTCCTTCTTGGCGGTGGTGGCAGAGGAGGAAGGCCTGCATTGCCCTGCGGGCGGTCCTCGCGAGGTCGATCCCTCCAAGCCCCCTCGCGACGCTGGTCCTGCCAGCGATCCTCGCGAGGGCGGTCACGCCACTCCTAGCGAGGGCCTCGGTCATCCCATCGTCCTCCACCTCTTCCTCCTCGGTCGTAGCCCCGGTCGTTGCGCTCGGGGCGTCGGCCGATGCGTCCTTCTCGAACGGCCCTGAGATCTTGGTCTCGTTGTGGAGGTCATGGTAGACGCAGTATCGGCTGCCCTTGGACGACTCCGGATGGTCCCTGCCGTGCTTCGTGTCTGGTTCTGCTGCAAGCACAACTGCTCCTTTGCGCTTCACGTCCTTGGCCTTGGCTTTCTTCCCTTCTGGGTCAGCAACTAGAAGCTCGAGAAGGGAGAGGCGCCCCTCCTCAGCCCTTGCGCACCTAGTCGCTAGGTTGAACAGCTCTAGAGATGTGCACAAATCCTCATGGATAGCCAGTTGCTCCTTCATCTTGACGTTGCAGATGCTGTCAGAGAACGCTGAGATGATGGCCTCCTCGGTCACCTTGGGAATCTTGAGGTGAGCGTTGTTGAAGCGATATATGTACTTTTGCAGGGTCTCTCCAGGTTGCTGCTTGATGCGGCGCAGGTCACCCACGACTGGAGGACAGTCGCGAGTGCCCTGGAAGTTGGCGATGAAGCGGGTGCGCATCTCTTCCCAAGAGGGGATCGACCCGGGAGGCAGGTTCAGGAGCTAGGTGCGGGCACCATCCTTGAACGCCATGGGAAACCAGTACGCCATGACCTTTTTGTCTCTGTTGGTCGCCTTGATGCCCAGCTCGTAGAGCTGCAGGAACTCCGTGGGGTCGGCAGTGCCGTCGTAGCAAGGAGGCAGATCCGGCTTGAACTTGCCCGGCCAGGCGACACTGCGCAGCTCGGTGGTGAAGGCGCGGTAGCCTGCAGTGGCCACCAGAGCCCTTTGCAGACGTGGGGCTTGCTCTTGGAGATTCCCGCACGCCGCCGCCAGGGGAAGCACAGGGTCTTGACGTGCTAGCGCAGGGATGTGGTCTTGACGTGCTGGAGCGGTAAGCACGAGAGCACCTTCTTGAGGCCGAGGGATCTCTTGACAGCTCCTTTCTTGTCGCGCGGACACTGGACGCGGCGGGTCTAGTCCAGGGGCCGCGTGCCTTGGAGCCAGGGCGCCTTCTTGGGGAGGAGGTTGCGGAGGCACCTCCCGAGCTGCATCACCCACACAGGATGGAGGGCGAGGCAACGAGAGGGACGGCGTAGGAGAGCCCCCTGCGGCACTGACAAGCTCGGTGATGCAAGCGAGCCACTCCTCGTAGAGTTCGTCGATGGGGCGCTAGTGCAGGAGCTCATATGCCAGGAGCAATGCAGCTTGCGCGTTCGTGGAAGCGCGACGAGTGTGCAACGACGAACCAGCTGGAGTTAGCGATGGAGTGGCGGTGCAGCCTTCCCGCCGCACCGAGGGATGCAACGATGATGCTTGCTGCTCGTTCCCCGCCGGGACGGTGGCGGCGTTGGCGGCAGGCGGCGGGGAAGGACGAGGAGGCCCACCGATGGGAGCCATCTGGGTGACACGGGCGGCGAGAGCAGCGCGATGCATGACGCGAGCTCGGCGAGCGTCAGCCATGGATGCGACGAACGATGGGACGCGGGATAGTGGAAGAAAGATTCCAGCGCACCTCTACCTGGCACGCCAAATGTGGGATATCAGGTTCCGGCAAAACCCTTAAGGTTCGACCTCTGGGGTGCGCGTGAAGATCTACTTCCTACCGATCCATGTCCCAGCGCCTCACTGTGAATCTAAGCTACACAATGAACAACACAAGGGACACAAGGTTTATACTAGTTCGGGCCACCGTTGTGGTGTAATACCCTACTCTAGTTTGTGGTGTGGTGGATTGCCTCAGGGGCTGATGATGAACAGTACAAAGGAAGAACAGCCTCACGAGAGGTGTTGTTGAGATGGTGTGGTGTTCTAATTGGGTGGATTCGATTGTCTCTTGATGAGATGATATATCGATCCGATGAGATCTCCTGTACTGTGGTGGCTATCTCTATATATACAGGCCCTGGTCCTATCCCCAAATATTGAGCGGGAAGGGAGCCAACAACGACCATTTTGAAGGGGAACATCTAGTACAAGTTATCCTGACTAAAGTTGGTCTTCGACTGCCAAAGGCACTGGCGATGATGCTGTCTTGGGCTCCACGGTGACCTCCGTCCAGCCGCTCTGCTGGTCTTGGTCTCGTTGCACCGAAATGGTAACCTTTGCTTGATGCCTCGGTACTCCGTGCCTATGCTTGCCCCCTTTGCACCAAAGAGGAAATGTGGACACTACACAGGCTGGTGCCCGCTTGGCGCCCGCCTGGTCTCGATCGTCATGGCTTGCGTCATGAGCACCTCGCGAGGTACCCCTGCCTTGATCTCTCCGCCTCCTCGCGAGCCTGCCTGGTGAGGCCACCCTTGAGGAAGCCTTGCATCATCCGCCCCACGAGGATTGTCCCCTCGCAAGGGTCTTGAGCTTGGGTTGATGAAGGCGGGCCGTACTGGGCCACCCCTTGAGCCACGCCACAGGCAGGCAAGTATGGGGACCCCCGTTCCCAGAACACCGACAATGCTCATCAGCCCTGGCATCTTGAGCGTGTTGTAGGAATAGTGGAATGCCGCGATGAACTTGACAAGGGCTAGGCGACCAAGAATTCCATTGTAAGGCAATAGAATCTTGATGGCGTCAAAGACAATCTTCTCCATCCTATAGTTTAGCCGACTACCAAACGTCACCGGCAGAGTGATCTTTACCTTGGGTTGGCTCCTTCCCGGATTGATCCCTTGAAACGTGCCCTTTTTCTTGAGATCTTAAGAAGAAATTTGGAGCCTCATGATCATGCTGGGCGAGATCAAGTTCAAGCCGGCCCTAGCGTAAACCAACAACTTTATGACCTTGAGGTTGCGGATTGTTGGTGAGACCAACAATGGCAAACACCCGACCACAATTGTGCGATCAAGGTGGTTCTCGGCATCAAAGATGATGGGCATGTTGGACCACTTGAGTGGCCATTGAGCTTTAATTGCTAGCTCCGCCGCATTGATCTCACGCGCCCACTTCTTGAGTTGGCAGTGACATGAGTGCAAAGATGCGCCAACGTCAATGCACATGACTTCAGTTGATTTCTGGAACTCCTGTTCGCTAGACTCCTCTTCGTCCTCGTCATCATCTTCATCCTCATCCTCTTTCTTGTCACAACCTCAAGCAGGCTTCTCCTTTTGCTGCTTGGCCTTGCTGCGGTGACCTGCACGAGCACCATGACACTTCTTGTTGGACCCTCCAGCACCAATTTGCCCTTCTCCTTGTCTTGCTTCTTGTACTCAGCCTTTTGCTTCTCGGCAAGCTCTTCAACTTGCCGGCAATCTTGGAGGTCGTGGCCCTTGGTGTGGTGGATCTTGCAGTATTTCTTGCCGGAGCCCTCCGTCTTCTTGCCTGCCGCAACCTCCTCACAACCAGCGCATCCTGCAACCTCCTTGCTGGAGCTCTCCGTCTTCGGCTTCTTAGCGGCATTGGAGTAACCGGAACCCTCAATGGCCATCATAGCCTTGCCCTTGCACTTCCTGTTGCGCTTGCGACATTTCTTCTTTGGGGTCGACGTGCCGTCATCTTTGGAATCGACTTCGGCACCAATATCTTCCCCAGGGATTCTCCTCCCATCTTCGGCACATGCACATTTATCGGCCAAAGCGTAGAGCTCGACGACATCCCTCACCTTGTTCATGGCCATCTACTCCCGCATCTTACAATTGCGTACATTTGTGTGAAATGCATCAATAAGAGCAACAGGGTGGATGTCAGGAATATTGCATTGCACACAGCTGAATCTCTAGATATACTTGCTAACGTACTTGCCATCTCTTTGTGGTAGCACATGAAGGTCGTTGGGCTAACTAATGTCTACCATGCAACCTTCTTATTGTAGACTCGTGTTGGGCCTCCGTGCGCAGAGTTCTGTAGGACAGTAGCAAATTTCCCTGAAGTGGATGACCTAAGGTTTACCTATCCGTGGGAGGCGTAGGATGAAGACGGTCTCTCTCAAACAACCCTGCAACCAAATAACAAAGAGTCTCTTGTGTACCCAACATACCCAATACAATGGTAAATTGTATAGGTGCACTAGTTCAGCGAAGAGATGGTGATACAAGTGCAATCTGGATTGTAGATATAGGTTTTTGTAATCGGAAAATATAAAAAACCAGCAAGGTAACTAGTAACAAAAGTGAGCAAAAACGGTATTGCAATGCTTAGAAACAAGGCCTAGGGTTCATTCTTTCACTAGTGCAAGTTCTCTCAACAATGATAACATAATTAGATCATATAACAATCCCTCAACATGCAACAAAGAGTCACTCGAAAGTCACTAATAGAGGAGAACAAACGAAGATATTATTGTAGGGTATGAAACCACCTCAAAGTTATTCTTTCTGATCGATCTATTGGGCTATTCCTTTAGGTGTCACAAACAGCCCTAGAGTTCGTACTAAAATAACACCTTAAGACACACATCAACCAAACCCTAATGTCACCTAGATACTCCAATCTCACCACAAGTATCCGCGTGTTTGATTATACGATATGCATCACACAATCTCTGATTCATCTATTCAAACCAACACAAAGAACTTCAAAGAGTGCCCCAAATTTTTCTATCGGAGAGTCAAGACGAAAACGTGTGCCAACCCCTATGCATAAGTTCACAAGGTCACATAACCCGCAAGTTGATCACGAAAACATACATCAAGTGGATCACATGAATATCCCATTGTCACCACAGATAAGCACATGCAAGACATACATCAAGTGTTCTCAAATCCTTAAAAACTCAATCCCATAAGATAACTTCTAAGGGAAAACTCAATCCATTACAAGAAGGTAGTGGGGGAGAAACATCATAAGGTCCAACTATAATAGCAAAGCTCGTGGTACATCAAGATCGTGCCGAATCAAGAACATGAGAGAGAGAGAGATCAAACACATTGCTACTGGTACATACCCTCAGCCCCGAGGGTGAACTACTCCCTCTTCATCATGGAGAGCGCCGAGATGATGAAGATGGCCACCGGTGATGGATCCCCCCTCCGGCAGGGTGCCGAAACAGGGTCCCGATTGGTTTTTTGTGGCTACAAAGGCTTGCATCAGCTGAACTTCCGATCTAGGTACTGTTCTAGAAGTTCGGGGATATATAAGAGGTGTTGGCGTCACGGGCAAGTCACGATGGTCCATGAGGCAGCCACAAGGTAGGGGGCGCGCCCAGGGGGTAGGGCGCACCCTCCACCCTTGTGGTGGCCTCGAGACTCTTCAAAAAGTCCATCTCCAATGCTCCGTGGGCTTTTTTTGGTCCAAAAATAATCTCCATAAATTTTCAGGTCAATTGGACTCCGTTTGATATTCCTTTTCGGGAAACTCAAAAACAAAGAAAAAACAGAAACTGGCACTAGGCTCTAGATTAATAGGTTAGTCCCAAAAATCATATAAAATAGTATATAAATTCATATAAAACACCGAAGATGGATAATATAATAGCATGGAAGAATCAAAAATTAGATACGTTGGAGACGTATCAAGCATCCCCAAGCTTAATTCCTGCTCGTCCTTGAGTAGGTAAATGATAAAAATAGAATTTTTTGATGTGGAATGCTACCTATCAAATTTATCAATGTAATCTTCTCTATTGTGGCAAGAATATTCAGATCCATAAGATTCAAACCAAAAGTTTAATATTGACATAAAAACAATAATACTTCAAACATACTAATAAAGCAATCATGTATTCTCAAAATATCATGGCCAAAGAAAGTTATCCCTAAAATTCATATAGTCTGGCTTGCTCCATCTTCACCACTAAAAATATTCAAATCATGCACAACCCCGGTTTCAGCCAAGCAATTGTTTCATGCTTTAGTATTCTCAACCTTTTTCAACTTTCATGCAATACATGAGCGTGAGCCATGGACATAGAACTCTAGGTGGAATAGAATATGGTGATTGTGGAGAAGACGAAAAGAACGAGATAGTCTCACATCAACTAGGTGTATCAACGAGGTATGGAGATGCCCATCAATAGATATCAATGTGAGTGAGTTGGGATTGCCATCCAACAGATGCACTAGAGCTATAAGTTTATGAAAACTCAAAAAGAAACTAACTGGGTGTGCTTCCAACTTTCTTGCTCATGAAGACCTAGGGCATTTGAGGAATCGCATTGTTGGAATATACAAGCCAAGTTATATAATGAAAAATTCCCACTAGTATATGAAAGTGACAATATAAGACACTCTCTATTATGAAGATCATGGTGCTACTTTGAAGCACAAGTGTGGAAAAAGGATAGTAACATTGCCCCTTCTCTCTTTTTCTCTTTTTTTGGGCCTTTCCCTTTTTTTTGTCCGAAGTCTGATCCGACTTGTAGGGGAATCATAGTCTCCATCATCCTTTCATCACTGGGACAATACTCTAATAATGAAGATCATCAAACTTTTATTTACATACAACTCAAGAATTACAACTCGATACTTAGAATTAAATATGACTATATGAATGCCTCTGACGGTGTACCGGGATGTGGAATGAATCAAGAGTGACATGTATGAAAGAATTATGAACGGTGGCCTTGCCACAAATACGATGTCAACTACATGATCATGCAAAGTAATATGACAATGATGAAGTGTGTCATAATAAACGGAACGGTGGAAAGTTGCATGTCAATATATCTTGGAATGGCTATGGAAATGCCATAATAGGTAGGTATGGTGTCTGTTTTGGAAAAAGTATATGGTCGGTGTATGGTACCGGCGAAAGTTGCGTGGCAGAAGAGAGGCTAGCAATGGTGGAAGGGTGAGAGTGCGTATAATCCATGTACTCAACATTAGTCATAAAGAACTCACATACTTATTGCAAAAATCTATTAGTCATCGAAACCAAGCACTACATGCATGCTCCTAGGGGAAGGGTTGGTAGGTGTCACAACCCTAGAACTTGATTGCAACTAGTTGCATAAGAATCCATGCATCATGTCTATATTTGTTTGAAATTTGAATTGGGGATTGTTTAAACCCTAGCAGATAATAATTTCAACTAGGTTCGAGTTTAAATCATTTCAATGAACCCAAAGTGCCCTTCAGAAAAGTTCATCATTTTTTGTATTGGTCCGGAATGGTGCACATTTTCCTTGGTCACTCTGGATTTTTGATTTAATCCATAAAGTTTTTGCATTTGGGAATTTAATTCATATAAATATTTTAATTGCCCAAATAATTCTGAAAATGGTTGAGGGCTGTTGGAAAATATTTCAATAGTGCCCCAATTTATTTCAGGATTTTTAGAAAAGGTTTAGTGTTTTTACTAAATCAAAACAATGGAAGATAAATAGAAAAGAAAACGAGAAACTAAAATAGCAAGAAAGAGAGAGAGAGGGTTTTTACCTGGCGCTCACCTGGCCTGGCCCAGCACGACCCAGCCCAGCTGGCCGATGCTAGTCATCTCCCTCCTCTCACCAGAAGGACGAGAGTCGCGTGCTCGACCCGCGCGTCCACGCGCCTGAGCCACCTCCTGCTTCTGCCGACGCTGGAGGCTGGCTGGAGACGCCACGTGACCCCCCCTCGATCCCCTCTCACTTTCCCCTCTCTCCGTGGACCTCTTCCCCCTCCTCTGCTCTCTCTCTCTCTCTCGCCCCGGTCCGAGCATGTCTGAGAGCGCCGACAAGCACCACCGCACCTAGAGCCTCCCCCGACCTATCTCCGTGCCCTAGAGCTCCTCTACGACTTCTTCTTCGTCCTCGATGAGCTACGCATCGCCGGATGCCCTCGAGCACTCTCCCCATCGTCTTCTTCAACCAGGGCCGCCGAGATCGGCAGCATCCTTCTGTCGTCTTCAGCCCTTCCCCGAGCTCGAAGAGGCCACCGCTGCAACCGCCGTGAGCCCCTCAGCAGAACCCCTCTCTCCCCTGCCTTGTTTGCATCGCGTAGCCGTCAAATCCGCAGGAGCCGTGAGCTTCCACCCGCCGGTCATGTCGCCGCCGTGGCCATGGTAACTGCAGCCCATTTACGTGCACACCAGTGTTCTCGGAACCTCCCCGCGCACCCGTAGCCACCACCACCTCCTCCCGAACACCCTAGCGAGGAACTCGAGCACGGCCGAACCACGGCCGCCGCAAACCTCGTCGTTGGCGTTGATTCCGACAACCATCTGGTCCAGATCAACCACCCACAGTCACGGCTCAGCCCCATCTCTCCGTAGAACCCAACCACGCCCCAAACCGTGGCCTGTAGCGCAATTCCGATGCGGACGCCGCCACGGTCTGGGGTCACCGGCGGTTAAACGTCGGTGGCCAACGTGGCGTCATAAGTTTAGGAGCTAATTGTAGTTAACTAAAGCTAGTGCCACTGACAGATGGGCCCCACGCCCAAATTAACCCCTGGTTTTATTTCCTATTTAGTTTAGATTAACCCAGCGGGATCCATGCGTCAGAGTTGACCCTGCTGATGTGGCCGATGACCTGGCCCACCTGTCAGCGAGCTAAATAGCCCTGTGTCACTGACGTGTAGCCCCCATACGTCAGGTTTTACCTGGCCGACTCTATTGACCAGCTACCGTCATCAAGACCTAGTGCCAACGCAATAATGCTTTTCTGGCGTTTAATTAATTCAGAAAATTCCAGAAAATAGGTAAAACTTCTAAAATTCATAGAAAATTATCGGTAACTCCAAATGCAAAATGTTATATATGAAAAATGGTGAGAAAAATCCAATCTATCCATCTGTACTAGTTTCATGCCAGTTTAAACAAGTTAACCTTGCTGTTTTGTGCAAAACATGATAAGGCACTATTTAAGATCACAAAATGAGTTTAGGTTTTGAATCTTTGGTTCAAAATGGCTGAAATTCATCTGATTATAGTTGCATTTGCCCAACACACTCATTTTGGCATGTCATGATCATGCATCATATTGTGCATTGCATTGATTGTGTTTTTCCTTGTTTGCTGGTATTTTATCCCTCTCGATAGAAGTGGTTCCGACAATGAGTTCAATGACACCGATGAAGATCTATACCATCTTCAAAAGTGCCAGGCAAGCAAAAACCCCATGTTCATTCTGATACAATCCCACTCTCTCACTCCTGCTCTATTTTATAGCATTAGGACAACAACAATTCATCTGTTACTTGCTGCGGTAGCTGAACCCCCTTTCCTCTGCATGACCTATCATTGCCACAGTAAATAGATGAAACCCACTAGTATGAGTAGGAGTTATTTGAGCCCTGATGTGCCTACCCATTCATGCTTGTTGTCATGCCTGCTACTGCTCAGAGTTGAGTCAGGTCTGATTCATCGCGGATGAATCAGAGATGTGTGAACATGTCCTACTATGTGTGAGCTAAGTGTGTGAACACAATTTGGTAAAGGTAGCGGTGAGAGGCCATGTAGGAGTACATGGTGGGTTGTCTCATTGAACCCGTCCTCAGGAACTGCGTTCTGTGTTTGTGATCCATGAACACTTACTACCACGCATTGGGCCCGAAACCAATGGACCCTCTCGACTTATTAACCGCCCCTGTCCTTTGTCCGGGAGTTGCAAGTAGTTTCTCGTGTTTGTAGTTGCTGGAGGCCATGCATAGCGCTGACCCGAGGGGTGGGCCGTGATGCGGTAGGCACGTGGCATGGTGTACTGGGCGCCCGTTTAGTGTCTCGGGAACCCTGCTCACATCGTTTGGGGCCGTGAGCGACACCCCGGCCAGAACTCCTTGCGGATGGAACCCGAATAGGCGATAAACCTGGACCATAGACTTGCGTGGTTAGTCAAGTCATGACCGACACCCTTGCTAGGCTTCCGCTTGAAGGTTGCCAAGGTACATGAGGTGTGCATGGCGGTAAGTGGTGAGAGCATGTGTGAAGAAGTACACCCCTGCAGGGTTAGCATCATCTATTCGAATAGCCGCGTTCGCGGTGAAGGACCTCTGGGTTGCCTATACAGTTCATAGACAAGTGAAAGTGGATACTCTAAAATACACAAGATAAGCGTGAGTGCTATGGATGGCATTCTCGTAGGGAGACGGGAGTGGATCCATAGTGGTGTATTGAAATGGTGAATATGTGGACTCGTGTGCGCCACCTCAAAAGAGTTACTTGCAGTCGTAGTTCAGGATAGCCACCGAGTCAAAGTTGACTTGCTGCAGTTAAACCCCACCATCCCTTTGTTGATAATGATGCATATGTAGTTAGTTATGATGTAACTCTTGGTGGGTACATTTGTACTCACGTTTGCCTATTTTATGTTTTGCAGAGAGACTTCCGTCTCACTAGTAGTTCCGCATCGACTTCGAAGTTTTGCTTGTTACCTCCGCTACGATCTTGTGCTCTCGGTAGGATCTGGTAGATAGTCAGGCTTCTCAGCCCTTTTCTTTTGTAGTTGTCTGTGCTCAGACATGTTAAGCTTCCGCTTGTGCTTGGACTTGTATGCTCTAGATGTTGGGTCATGAGACCCATGTTTGTAATATCTCGCTCCTCAGAGCCCATTGAATAAATACTTTGAGTCATAGAGTTATGTTATGATGCCATGTTGTATTTGCACATATCGAGCATATTGTGTGTATAATTTGAAATGCTTGGTATGTGTGGGATCTGACAACCTAGTTGTTCATCCTTGGTAGCCTCTCTTACCGGGATATGTCTCCTAGTGCTTCCACTGATCCATGGTAGCTTGCTATTGCTCCAAAACACCTAGGCTGGCCGGCATGTGTCCTTCTTTGTTCCTACGTCTGTCCCTTCAGGGAAATGTCACACGTTGTTCCTTTAAGTCCTTGTAGCTTGCTACAACTTGGGTTCATACGTTGTTGATCGACATGTTCGGTGTTGGGTCATGTATGCCTGTCCCTGTAAGCTAGCGCCACATTGGGTCGATGACTCGTCATGTCAGCCTGGGTTCTTTGTCATATGGGTGCTAGCGGCACTATCGTATACGTGAGCCAAAAGGCGCAAACGGTCCCAGTCCAGGTAAGGTGGCACCCGTGGGAATACCATACGTGAGGCCGCAAAGTGATATGATGTGTTACATGCTAGATCGGTGTGACTTAGGATCGGGGTCCTGACAGCTTTGGTATCAGAGCTTGACTGCCTGTAGGATTACCAAGCCAAACTAGTCGAAGTTGAGTCTATAAATGCTTTAGTTATATAAGTTAATTGATTGTGGACGGGAACATAAGGCTCTTTTTACTCCTTATACCTTATGCCCTTCTGATCTGAGTCATCCTATCTTTCCTACGGGGTTAAGGAACTAGGATTTCTCTTCTTCTATCAGGATCATGTGCTACTAATCAGTAGACTCATAGGATTGATGGATTCAAGCCTCAGTTCAGTCTCTACTACTTTCGTGTGTTCATAGCTGGCCTCCGAACCTTTATATTGTGATGTTGAGTGGTTATGCCACCTTTTGCAGGATGTCTCAAATCTTTTTGAGCATTTACAACCGTTATGATGTCCGAGTAATCCCAGGTTTCTAAACAATCTGATGCACTTGCAAAATCCTTTCCATCTGGTTTCGATGTTCTTTTAGGCCAGGCTAATCACACTAATTGCTGAGTTGAGGTATTCTATTGCCTAGACATATATGTTGGAGTTATTATTATGAACCTAGGTGTCTCAGGGGATCACCTAGCAAGCTAGCCATGTTTTGTGTTTCCGGTGTGATGATTCTGGCTGTTATTTTCGAAAGCATGCCGTGATGCCACTTAGTTAGTAGGTATTCTACTCCTGGGCTTTGAACCCGAGACTCACCCTACTTACCTCATGTTGATAGTGTTTGCTCATTCCTTTAGGATATTAGTAACCTTTGCATAAATCCTCGAGGTCCGTGGTATTTCCTTCTTCCAAATACCATGAACTATTTATGGCATAAGTTCCTCGTGAACCGAAAGATCACAACCAGAGTGCTCTTGATGAGTTCTCGATTCTATGTTGTGACTCTACCAATTCTACCTTCCTGCATGGGTTATCCGGAAGAATATGTTGAACTTGGTTCGACATGCTAATCCATGCATCCACAACTCAAAAAATCATATGTTCTTTTGAGTTATCCCTCTGTAGTAGTTTTCTGGCCCTCGTCTATCAAGTGATAGTCAAGAGTACTTCTGTATTCGTGTTCATTGATGCCTATTACTCTTGTGGTCCGTCAAGCCATTCTATTTCATAATGAGTAGGAGAAACAAACTCCAGTACCTTATCCATTTCTAGGATTGGGTCAAAGCAGTTGTGTTCCATAGCTCAAAATGCTAATCTAGCTCTAGTTCTGTTCTACCTTGGAGTATTACAATCTTTACATCAAGAATATCATGGGAATTGCACACCATCCTATGAACTCTTGATTTAGTTATACTCTCTCCATCATTATTCATTCCTCACACTACTAGGAAAAGGCCTACTAATGGCGCACCGGTTTTGCCTACTAATGGCGCACTACCGGTGCGCCATTAGTAGCACGCCACTAGAAATTTTACTAATGGCGCACCACTGGTGCGCCATTAGTATCTGGTATACTAATGGCGCACCAAGCAGTGCGCCATTAGTATGTAACACCATGCGCCATTAGTATGCCTCCCGGGGGGCCATATGTAACCATGTGCTTTGTCATACTAATGGCGCACTCTGCCTTGATGCGCCATTAGTATCCTTTGGCATACTAATGGCGCACTCTGCCTTGATGCGCCATTAGTATGAATATTTGGTTTTTTTTTTGCTTTTCTGATTTTTGCACAGGTTACAAAATATATTATTGGACAGAATATAGACAGCAACACATAGCAATAGAAGATTCATCAAATACAATAGAAGAATAGTCTCCAAATACAATTCATCATATTAGTCTCCAAATTCAAAAGACCGAACAAAGATAAAACATTACAAGTCTCAAGACCGCGAGTATCGAGTTTGTATTCACAGTACAAGTCGATATCGATCATCTAAACTACCATCACATAAAAGAGAGCTGCGGTCATCACGATGAGCTTCATCGCGATCAAACTGGTCTTCATCCGGTTCCTCAACGCTCCCTCCTCTCTCCCGCTAGATAGCGGGCGTATCTAGATTTGGCCTCCGCCCTAGTGGTGTACCGTTTGTAACTGTTATCGCTGAAACGGTGAATCTGTCTCCGACACTCCTCCCAGTCATCGTAGACTCCGGGAACCTTACCCTTGTACACGACATACGACGACATATCTATGCACAAGCCAAACAACAGACAACAGATAATACATAAGCAATATGTAAGTATGCAACAAAAGGATCGGAAGAGAAAAGCAAGACATTAATAGCACGATTCATGATCCTATTAATAAATAGCATCGATTACATCTAAGTTGAATGACTGTCCAAACCAAAGAGACATACGAATTCATTAAATTTTAATTACAACATGAGCCAATCAATGTTTCAGAACTACACATCACTACTTTCGACTCGACTCATCGGACAGGAGCGTGGATGAAGCCGTCATCTGTCCTGATGGTCATGAAATCGCGGTCGTTGTCACCCTGCATTTGTAGCGTTCCATCTATCTCATTGTTGGACGGTTGATATCTGAGGTAGAACTGCCCCGAGGTATGAAGGACATCTTGATGGATGATGTCCGCAAACTCTGACTGGATGTGAAAGAATTCTTATCTGAGGTCTGCGTCCTGGGTTGCCGACAACCTCGCGGCCCAATCTTTGAGACTATCTGGTAGCAGAAGTTGATGATGGTCCCTTACGATCGCCCGCATGTGATGGAGGGCATAGTAGGCATCCTTCTGACCGCCAGGCGGCTGCTTGACGCAGCAGAAATTCGTATTGTGTGAGAAGGTGTGCTTGCCGTACTTACGAACTGCCCTGGTGAAGGTGCCTCCAGATTTGGCGTAGCCGGGGAGAACATCATCAAGAACTTTCTTGACATTTGTGCAGTCTATCTTGGAGTTACGGTCCGGGTCGAAATACGTGGCCATGGAATATTTCGGGCTTAAGAGGATGAGTGTGCAATGTGTGTCACTGCACAGAACACGGAATGTTAGAAAAAAAAGAACGATCGAAATCTAAGAAATCATATGTTACGGGGCGGTTAAGGGATGACTTACTCGGGAAAGTAAGCCACAAGGAAGTTATCCTTATCTGGGTTTGCCAGAATGACGCCTTTGAGGTGTGAACTTGCAACTTGGCGGTCCCCAGCGCTGCTCAAGTGCTTGGCACGCATGTAGAAGGGGTCGACTATCACGATGTCTGGGGTCTTGTCTCTAATGATCGGCATCTCCATACTCAGCGAAAACATCCGAACGAAGGTGTAGTGCAGCGGATGAAGGTTAAACATAGCAAAGATGTCATCAAACCACAGGACGATCGTACCCCCGATGTCGCCATCCACAAAGCCCTTGCCCTCTGGCACCTTGTCCACGAAAACCGGGTATGCCACATCATTCTCTCTGAGATGCCGCTTCTCCAAAGAAAGAACATTGTCGTCCAGACTCCGCATAGCACCGGTTGCAGCATTCAGCATATTTTGCGGTAGCATTGCCTTACCCGCCACATGCACCCTCCTCGAGATATCCTTAGGTGAAGGTGGCCCGTCCTGAGCACGGATCAAACTCGGTGTCGGCTGGCTCGCACCGGTGCCCTTGTTAGTCTTTCGCTTCCATCCCTTCTTCTTTATCTCCTGTAATGGGACCGAGTTCTGCTCACAGATCGCCTTCTTGAGCATGTTGGGGCTCATAATATTTCGCACCTCAGCTATCTGAGGCTCGGTGAAGGCGGGAGCTGGAGGCGTGTCCTAAGAACTGAACACCAGACAACGCCTGTTGCAATTGGATTTCTCCGTCGTACCAGCTAGATCACGGTCGTCTTGGTTGGGTTCTTGAGAAAGAGCCCGCAGAACTCGTCAGTGTACCCATGTTCAGCAAAGTACTTATCAACTTTGGTAAATGTACCGTCGTTGTTGTCATCGCCGTCCGGATCCTGTGCCATAGGGCTGCCCGGATCCTGTGCCATAGGGATGTCCGGCAGGTCCGGTAGCGTTGCGGTGTTCTTGCCATGGCTTGGCGCTGGCACGACTGGCGGTCTTGTCTGTGGGGTGGTGTCCCCCGCCCCCAAATGAATCTGGCTCTTCTGCCAAAGCAGGTGCCAGTTTACGCAGGCGCTGAGGGTCATCTCATCTTCTTCATCGGCCCCAGCAGGTCGAATGGGAGGTAACAGCTCATCGCAGCCTGGCAGCACCCGAACCACTTCAACCCTATACATTGTGGGTGCCATCGGATTACCGTGGAACATGCGGTTTCCCGGTTGAATGATTCTGCCCTTGGCGACATCGACCAACTCGGTGCCCACGAAGTGCAGAAGAGTGCAAGGAACGTCGACGGCGCCCTGCGAAAACATGTACGGGGCGTTAGGGATGCCCAGTTAAAGGCAAGGAGATGAAGTCATTGGCCGAGAGGCTTAGTTACCGTGATGCCGTCGAGTTCGGCTAATGTCGAGGCACCACCAACGGTGGGCGTGAAACTGACGGAGGGGGCGCTTGCTGGCGAGGTGTCGGCCGGCGTACACACGGGTGCATTAAGCTCCAATGCCCGTGCCGGCGCCGGAGACACGAATACCGCCTCCGCTGGAGACACCAATGGCGCTTCCGTCGAAGACACCAATGGCGCCGCCGGAGACACCAATGGCGCCGCCTGCGCGCTGTGCAAGTTGCTGGCCGTGAAGCTGGGAACCGGGGGGAGGCCCCTGTTGGCCGCCCGCAATCCACGTCGTCAGCCCGTGAATCAACGTAGGCACCATGGTGTTGAGCTTCGTTCCCAGTTGTTGTTCCACTTGCTCTTGGACAAGCTCCGGAATCCACGCCACTTGTGCCTTGAGTTCTTCAACCTCGCGCGTCTGGCTTTCCGAGCTGGTCTTTTTCTCCCGCACACCAGTGGTATAGTATGACCCCCATTTTGTGGACAAGCCTTTGCCGGCCACACGACTAGCTGACGTCGGCTTAGTGAGCTTATCCTTGTTTTTCATTACGTTCAACGCCCTATTTAAAGGGGTGTCGAAAGGGGAGCTCTGAGACGACCCCGCGCTACTGCTTTCAGTGTCCTGCGAAAGGAACGTGAACCATTTAGAAATATTGGGGATTAATTACAGTGCAACCATATGGAACTAATTACGCGGGGGTGTATTCCTTACCAGAACAAGCTCAAGCGCCCTGGTCTTCCTTGTACCGGGCCCTGACATAGTTCCTGGTCTGCTTGTTACTGCTGTATTTCTCGAAGCGAGGCGGTAGGCCTTGCTCGGCACGCTCCGCATCCTCCTTCACCACTCTATAACCGCCGGGACCGAGTTTGTGTTCACCTAAGTTCAACTCCCGCATTTCTTTCCCCCACTGACTTGATTCGGAGGTTGCACTGCTCTCGCACTTGATCTTGAACTCCTTGTACTCATCTCCGCTCATCAAAGGATATTTCGCCTTCATCTTCTCATAACTATCACCTTTATCAATCATTCTCTTCACCACGCTTCTCCAAGTAGACAGGGCCGTGCTCATCTTCGTGAGGGCGGCACTGTTCACTTGATTCCCTGAGAGGCATGTGTTTTCAAATTTGGCGGGGAACTTGTATCGTTCGTGCAGCTTTGTGAAGAGGAGGTTGTGCAAATTCCCTCGGTCCTTATGCCTAAGGTTCTCGGTGTTAATCGAGACGGTGCTCTGGAGAATGCAGCCGAGCTGAACCGAGTACCCCTTGACTATATGTTTGGGCTCCGTTGGATTCCAGTCGGAGTCCACTTGAGTGAATTACTCCTTGAGGGTCCGGAGCGCATTCGGGCGCCGGTCCTTCCTTTGCTTCTTCGGTTGGCTGCCATCTGTGTGTGCGCCGCCATCATCAGTGGTGGCATCCTCGGCGGCACCATCAGTGGTGTCATCCCCGATGCCACTAGGGGTTGTGTAATCAGGATCAGTGTCTTCCGCGGCGTCCTCATAGCGGTGAGGTTGTTCCTCCATCTCCTGGGACAGCTCCCAGAATTGCTTGCCGCCCGAACCACCGGCCTCGTCGTTGTGGGCCATGTTTCGCTCTAAATAGGAAAAAAGTTTGGTCAAAAAGTTGGTTATTGTCAAGGAACAAGATCATGGTCTCATCATTTAGGGTTTGTCGACACCGAGGCACCCTAAAAGCCTAAGCTTTCATCATTTAGGGTTTGTCGATGCCGAGGCACCCTAAAAGCCTAAGCATACATCATTTAGGTTCTCATCGACACCGAGGCATCCGGGGTAGCCAAGTTAAGTTTTCATCATTTAGGGTTTATCGATTCCGAGGCACCCTAGGTTGGGCCTAATCATATGGCACTAATCACTTGGCTCTATTGCCACCTATGTTGGGTTTATCATCTAGGGTTTATCGATGCTAAGGAGAATTCTAAGTTGGGCCTAATCACTTGGCTCTATTGCCACCTATGGTTTAATACAACAAGAATAAAGGGGCAGTTGATCCAACTTAATTAAGTACTAAGATACCCCGGCCCATGCATTAGTCGCAAGTACCCCATATGTCCTATTTTTAGCAAATTCATGCTAAAATTCACGGAAAATTTCAGCATGACCTTTGCTGAAAATAGGACATATTGAGTACCCGAATTTACCGGAACGGAAGTCAATCAACATTCCGGCAAACTCAAGGGCCTCTTGGGGTACCTGCAAATTCATCACGACAGACAAAACCCAGCAAACTAGCACCACAATGTGCCTTTACTTTCATATGGATGAAAAGGCCACAGACCATATGGTCCTCTGCTTTCATATGGACAAAAAGTATCACAACTTATGTGAGCTTCCATTCCAGATCTAATAGCAGCAAGTTGTTCACTTGTAGCTGAACTTATGTGAGCTGCCTTCAAGAAAAGAAATCTGAAGTGGCACATCTGCTCTTTGAATACATTGGCAAGAAACAAAACAACACCTAGTACCATCCATCTGCTATGGCTGTATCATGCAGTTTAACTGAGCACTAACAGGTAACTATATAACAGAAAACTTGGCGCGTACGTGTCACTTAGCTTGGGCAAGCAACATACCTCGTCCTCTTGGTTAGTCCAAACAAGTTGTATGGTGAGCCTCAACTAACCACCTGCACATTTTACAGCACCCATTAAATGAAAAACTAAAGATAATTGTCAACCAACAAAACCAAAACACAAACATGACTTCAAATTTTCACGATCAGGAAGAAAAACAGGGTTTTCAACTACTATATTCAGTTTCATGGCATCAGTTGAACAGTTGAAACAGAACAAGCTTCATTTAAATATCTTGCTGCTAACAAACATAATGATGTCAGTACTCAAAAAATAGAGTGACCACACAGGGAACAAACAAACTATTCACTTTTTATTTCTTCAGAATTGGGCCAGACAGAGAACAACTCCTTGGAAGCAACATAGGCAAATTGATCTGATCCTGAGACTCTTAGCTCCTGTACTCACCACCTGTATACCTCTTTGATATTAGTACCAAAGATGGATCAAAAGTTATATTGCAACCATCAAAGTAAGTCTGAAGCATGCCGTAAACTGTTCACACTAGATAGAGCGGCAACCAAAACTTCGACCGATCGATCTTTTGTAAAAAACGGAATTTGTCCCGATTTGTTTGTTGCAGTTTGAGATTCAACAAAGAAACTCCAAGAACATCCAACTGTTTTGTTTAAGTTACTGATGATAGCTAGGTATGTACATACATCTTGGGTGGTGCTCTATATACTTAACTAATATAGCTTCAGCCTGTCAAATCACCCAAAGCACCAGCAGCAACATGAGCAGCAGCACATATACTTAACTAATAAAGAACATTTCCTTACCTAAGCTCTGCTCATTGTCCAAAATAATCCTAATTTACTCTCAAATGTACAGCCCTGCATCTCAAAGTGTAGCTTCCTACCACCCATCATCAGAACTAAAAATGGCATTTACTTTAACTTTGTGGCAGTAGAAATCTGGCCCCTGCAACCTGCTTCAGCATAGTAGCTAGTAGAAAAATCCTAATTTGTGATGTTACCTGGTACTTGTTGTGTATCTTAAATCATATTTTGTTTCCAGATGTTCTCCTTGATTGTTACAAAAACTTCAGCATGTATATCTTGAGAAACATGCAGTAATAGTCATGCTCTGCTGGTAAGAGAAAGCAGAGGATGCTACTCCAATAACCACAGAAATGGGCAAAAATGACAGTTTGATTCCTTTCAATAATCAAAGGCATCAAATGCTTGCTAAGATACTACCTTAGCTTGGTTGCAGTTTGGAATAAAATAATTATGATTACTAACCTCTACTGTTTGGCTCTGAACTTAAACCTGTTAGTTAATCCAGAAACCTCACAACGCAATAGTTACTAATATTGGCTGCAATCATCATAGCAAAATATTAAGTTTGAGCCCTGCACACTGATTAAACTGTTCCCTCGAAAACTTAAAATCACGCAGCAAGCAAGAAATAACTATCATTATATTCCCACAGTATCGAATCTACATCAAGCACTCATCCACTAAAAAAATCAGGAAAAAAAATTGAACAGAGGATGCAAGAGGAAGGAGGGAGGGGGGATGAGGGAAGAGGGAGGGGGGAGTGGTGGCTACCTGCCTACGGACTGGTCGCC
>NC_041387.1:304016280-304037680 GCF_002162155.2 Triticum dicoccoides
AGGCGAGGGGGCGGCGAGGGGGACGGCAAACACGGGGGGGGGGGCAGCGGGTGAGATCGATGAGGCAGGGGAGAGATTAGAGAGATTGGGGATTTAGTGTGGGGGAAGCTTTCTAATGGCGCACCACCCTCTCATGCGCCATAAGTACGAATATTCTAATGGCGCACCAGCGCCTGGTGCGCCATTAGAATTTTGCTTTAATATAGCCCACTAGCTGTATCTACAACCTAACCCCATCTACAACAGAACCCACCCACTAGCCCGACTGGTCAGCACGCACCACACACACCAGGAGATCCTGGGATCAATTCCAAGGCTCCCCAATATTTTTTTATGCATTTTAAATGCTGTTTTTATATGTATTTGTGTTTAAATATGTTCAAACTTGTTTAAATCATAACAGAAATATTTTTTTATAACAACAGTAATAATTTTTTTAAAAATATGTTCAAATTTGTTACTTGAAAATATCATCAGCGGCGGCAGTGGAGCGGGGGAGGGTGCGGGGGGTGCTCGTCGGCGGCGGTGGAGTGGGGGAGGGTTGCGGTGGGTCGTCGGCGGTGGTGGAGCTAGCGAGGGAGGGTGCGGGTGGGATCGAGATGGAGGGTGAATCGACATCGAGATGGAGGGGGATCGAGATCAAGGGTCCTCATGAATTCAAAAAGTGCCCATGAAATTTAAAAATATTCATGATATCAAAAAGTGCCCATGAAATACAATCGAGAAATGAAGACTACGATTTAAATACAATCGATCTTAGCTAGCTATCTGTTCACAATCTTCTTGCCCTTCTTTTTTGCAAATGGAGTTCTTTTGTGGAACGGACGTCCTTTAGGTAGGGTGGTCCTGCCTCTTCTTGTGGTGTGTGCTGCTACTTCATCGTCGTCGTCATGTTCGATCTTCGGGTCGCCGTACTTTTAGAAGTCTTGCTCATTGGCTACTCCATCCATTCCGATGATCTTCCTTTTGCCTCTCCTCACGACAACATGACTGGGCTTTGGCGGGTCGGTAATGAAGAAGCATTGGTCCACTTGGGAAGCCAGTACCCATGGCTCATTTTTCGCGGTGACGTTTGCGCCCGCGGTCTTGGATTTGGCTTCGGGTATAACCATGGTGGTGAAATACCGGTCTTCTTTTAGGACGCTCTTGGCCCATCTCACACGGAACATCGGGACCTTGTCTCCAGCGTAGCTCAGCTCCCAGATCTCCTCGATCCTTCCGTAGTATCTGTCCTTCTCGTTGCCGGTGTAGGATTCCATCATTACCCCGGAGTTCTGATAACCATCGCTCTTCATGTCCTTGTTCTCGGTGTAGAATGTGTAGCCGTTGATATCGTACGCCTCATAGGTCATCAGGTTGTGCTCGGCGCCCTGTGACAAGGCGAATATGAGTTGTTCTTCCACGGAAGAATCCTCATGTAAAGGGTACGACAGAAGCTTCTGCTTGAACCAACGCGTGAAACATGAGTTGTGCTCTTTGATTATATCTCCATCCGTCCTCTGTTGGCCTCGGTCATTGTACATCTTCTCAATAAAGGTTTTGTGCTCTACCACCCAAGGATCGACCACGTCTATGTGTTGTAGCGCGACTAGGTTTGCTCTTTCAAAGTCGGCGAGTCGACCCTCGAAGTCAACATGATTTCGCGGCGACCCTGACGGTGACCCCATCCAGCGAGCCTTCCGAGGTGCCTGTTGACGGGCAGACCAACGGGGTTCTCGATGCCTAGATAATTCGTGCAGTAGGAGATGCACTCTTCGGTCAGAAAGCCCCTGGCTATACTTCCCTCTGGACGTGACATGTTTCGAACGTATCCTTTGATGACACCATTCATCCTTTCGAATGGCATCATGCTGTGCAGGAACGTCGGCCCGAGTTGGATGATATCCTCCACGATATGGACCAGCAGATGCACCATAACATCGAAGAATGCGGGCGGGAAGTACATCTCAAGCTCACATAGTATCACCACGATCTCTTCCTGTAGCCTTCTGAGTTGCCTCACGCCAATGGACTTCCGAGACATGACGTCGAAAAAGTTGCATAGGCCAAATAGCGTTTCACGGACGTGCGCGTCCATGATCCCATGGATTGCAACTGGAAGTATCTGCGTCATCAGCACGTGACAGTCGTGAGACTTCATCCCGCTGAACTTCTGCTTCGCTGGGTCTAGGTATCTGCTTATCTTCCCCGCATAACCGTAAGGATGTTTTACTCCTAGGAGGCAGGTGAAAAACTACTCGATCTCCTCCTGACTTAGAGTGAAGCACGCGGGAGGGTAGTCATTTCTGGTCTTCTTGGCCTTTTTGCCTTTGCGATGAATTTCTGTGTCCTGCTTCGCCTCATCATCATCATCATCATCATCATCATCATCATCATTAGCGTGAAGCTCCTGCCTGATGCCCATTGATTTCAAGTCTGCCCTTGCTTTCATCCCATCTTTGGTCCTCTCTGGCATGTCGAGCAGGGTACCAAGCAGACTCTCACACACGTTCTTCGTGATATGCATGACATCAAGGCTGTGAGGCACACGGTGGATCTTCCAGTACGGCAAGTCCCAGAAAACAGACCTTGTTTTCCATACCTTCAGCAGCGGCTCTGGCGCCTTTCGCTTCTTTCCCGGCTCTGGCGCCTTTTGCTTCTTTCCCGACAGTGGGCAGTCTTTCCAATTTTTCAACAGCTCATCTATTTCCTCGCCGCTCCTCATACACGGGCATTTTCGGGGTTTGGTTTCACCATCAAACAGATTCTTGCGTTTCCTCCACGGGTCATCGTCGCGAAGCCACCTTCGATGTCCCATGAACACGGTTTTCGAAGACCCGGGATCTCTATCTAGCTGGCGATACGTTGTGTCATCCATGCACCTTACGCATCCAGAAAATCTGTGGACTACCTGCCCCGCGAGATATCCGTAACCGAGATAGTCGTGCACCGCCGTGAGCAGTGCGGCTCTCATAGGGAAATATTCTTTCTCTGCGGCGTCCCACATATTGGCTGGCGTTTTCCACATCGTGTCTAGCTCCTCCTTCAGCAGCCCTAGATACAGATTGATGTCGTTCCCTGGTTATTTCGACCCTTCAATTAGCATACTCATGTGAATGTACTTCCTCTTCATGCACAACCAGGGGGGAAGGTTGTACATCCACACAAACACAGGCCAGGTGCTATGTATGCTTCTCTGGCTGCCAAACGGATTGACTCCATCGGTGCTCGCGCCCAGCATGATGTTCCTTGGGTCCTTCCCAAATTCTGGGTATTCGAAGTTCAACGCTTGCCACTGGCTCGCATCCTTAGGGTGACTCAGTATCTTGTCTTTTTTATTTATCTCCGGATCATTTCGGTCATCTTCCCGCTTCTTATCCTCCCTATCCGCGTGCCAATGCAGGAGCTTTGCTACCTTAGGATCTGCGAAATACCGCTGCAGACGAGGAGTGATCGGAAAGTACCACACCGATTTTCGAGGAGCTTTCTTCCTCTTCTTGTATCGAGTGACGCCGCACACTGGACATATGGTAGACTTCGGGTGCTCGTCCCGATAAATGATGCAATTGTTCATGCACACATGGTATTTCACGTGCGGTAAATCCAGAGGACACACGATTTTCTTCGCCTCCTCGAAACTGGTCGGGCACTTGTTCCCCTTGGGAAGACGTTCGTGCCAGAATGACTTGTTCTCGTTGTCGTGGTTCTAAGTCTGTTAGTAGAATGGGGGGTAAGTATGGAAAGGCAAGGTCCTAGCTATGGAGTAGTTGTACACATGGGTGTTTAACGAGTTCAGGCCTTTCTCTGAGGAAGTAACAGCCCTACGTCTCGGGGCCCGGAGGCGGTCGACTGATCTCTGTGTATATGAGTTACCGGGGTGCGAACCCTTCTACCAGTGGAGGGGGTGGCTTATATAGAGGACGCCAGGACCCCAGCCAGCCCACGAAGAGGAGGGTTAAAGTACATTAAGGCTGGGCTTTACTGGTAACGCCCTACATAAAGTGCCATCATGACCATTAAGACTATTCAATTACAGACCATTTGGATGCAGAGTAGATCCTGAACTTCTGATGGTCGAGTGCATCTTCATGGTCGAGTGTCTTCTAGCCAGTCGAGTGGAGTCTCCCTTGGTCGAGTGGAACTTCTCTTGGGTCGAATGGAAGGTAGCTTCGTATGATGATGTCCTTGGGCATGGTATCCTAGATAGGTCCATGACCCTACCCTAGGTACATAACCTCATCATTAGCCCCCAAATGGATCGAGGTTTGAGTGAGGAAGGAGTTGACGATTTTCTCCGACTTGTTTACTGTACTTTGATTATGTCGTATCTTGGATCGGCGATTCTTCTTTCGGCGTTGGCGTCGACTTTTACTTCAGTCGCCTTGATCCATTCTTATCTTTTGTCGAGTGAACTTTTGAACTTTGGTGAACTTCCGAGCGACGGATCGTGGGAAGGATATCGTCTGACAGATTGATCTAATGTTAGCGGATTTTGCGGGATCTGAAATTTGGGAAGCGCGCGAAGCGGGGCGATCCGCGGCAATCGGGTGGGATAAGGCATGGACGCCTCAATTTCCGCGCCGCCTTTTTTGCCACGTATCGTACGTGTGCGACTGTTTCGGGATGTGACAGATCTGCTCGGACCCACTCGTCAGCCACTCGGAAGCGCCCTTATATAAAGCGTCGGGGTGAGTTTTTGAACAGTGCCTCCCCATTCTCCTCTCTTCCCTCTCTGCCTCCGCCCACGGCGCCTGCTCTTACCTCCGCCTTATCCACCTCTCGAGCGCTTCGCCGGCGATAATGGTGAAGGAGAAGACGGTGGCTCTAGAGCGCGCGAAGAAGGCGACGGCGACGGGGCAAGCGAAGGGCAGACCGTCCAGTCGGGGCGGATCTTCGTCGAGGTCCCGCCTGCCAAAGGGTTGGGTCCAAGGGGATTGGATCCGCTCGACCATCACTGAGAGGGACCTCGACGACCTGGCCAATGAGGGACTGATCCCTCACGGGTCAGCGAGGCTCCCGGGGTCCGAGTGTCAACCGTAGCCGCAGGAGGGTGAGTGCGTTCTCTTAGCCACTCACGTAGATCGTGGTTTTTCTCTGCCGCTGAGTGTGTTCTTCCGTGGGTTTCTGAATTTCTTTGGGGCGCAACTCCACCATTTCAATCCCAATTCCATCGCCTATCTTGCTGCCTTTGTGTCCATGTGTGAGAACTTCCTGGATTGTCGACCGCACTGGGGTCTCTTCAAGCACATATTCACCTGTCGGTCGCAGACAGTAAAAAAGGCGAGTCCGGGTGATGATAGGACCAAGGTTATACAGATGTGCGGGGGTCTTGGGATAAAGTTGAGAAACAAGAGCACTTTCCCGACCATGACCCTTCCTGAGTCGGTCAGAGGGTGGCAGTCGACTTGGTTCTATTGCCACGTGTCAGGACCCCGACTCAATGCCACACCGATCTAGCATGTAACACATCATATCACTTTGCGGCCTCACGCACGGTATTCCCACGGGTGCCACCTTACCTGGCCCGGGACCGTTTGCGCCTTTTGGCTCACGTATATGATAGTGTCGCTAGCATCCATATGACAAAGAACCCGGGCTGACATGGCTAGTCGTGAACCCAAAGTGGCACTAATTTACAGGGACAGGCATCCATGACCCAGCATCGAACGTGTCGGTCATCAGCGAGTGAATCCAGGCTGTAGCACTGGGCTAGCAGGACTCCGATGAACCGGGCTGTAGCGGGCTAACAGGACTCCGATATTCATCGCGTGACATTTCCCCGAAGGGACAGACACAGGAACGAAGAAGGACACATGCCGGCCAGCCTAACTGTTCCGGAGCAGTAGCAAGCTACCATGGCTCAGTGGAAACACTAGGAGACATTTCCCGGTAAGAGAGGCTACTAAGGATAAACAACTAGATAGTCAGATCCCACACATACCAAGCATTTCAATAACATACACACAATATGCTCGATATGTGCAATACAACATGGCATCACAAAATGACTCTACGACTCAAGCAGTTTATTCAATAGGCTCCGAGGAGCGAGATATTACAATCATGGGTCTCATGACCCAACACTCAGAGCATACAAATCAAAGCACATGCGGAAGCTTAACATGTCTGAGTACAGACAACTATAAATGAAAAAGGCTGAGAAGCCTGACTATCTACCAAATCCTGCCGAGGGCACAAGATCATAGCTGAGGTAACAAGCTAAACGTCGAAGTCCAAGCGGAACTACTAGTGAGACTGAAGTCTCTCTGCAAAAACATAAAATAGGCAAACGTGAGTACAAATGTACCCAGCAAGACTTACATCAGATCTATCTACATATGCATCATTATCAACAAAGGGGGGGGGGTGGAGTTTAACTGCAGCAAGCCATCTTTGACTCGGTGGCTAACCTGAACTACGACTACAAGTAACTCTTTTGAGGTGGCGCACACGAGTCCACATATTCACCAACCAATACACCACTATGGAACCGCTCCCGTCTCCCTACGACAACGCCATCCATAGCACTCACGCTTATCTTGCATATTTTAGAGTATCCACTTTCACTTCTCTATGAACTATGCAAGGGGTCCAAGTTTCCATATCCGAGGAATCCGGCTATTCGAATAGATAATGATAACCCTGCAGGGGTATACTTCTTCACACACGCTTTCGCCACTTATCGCCCTGTACACGTCATGTACCTCGGCAACCTTCAAGCGGAAGCCGGGCGAGGGAGTCGGCCACGACCTGACTAACCGAACAAGTCTCTAGTCCAGGTTTATCGCCTATTCGGGTTCCATCCGCAAGGAGATCCGGCCGGGGTGTCGCTTACGGCCCCAAACGATGTGTGCAGGGTTCCCAAGCCCACCTCGACGGGTGGATGTACGCTTGGTACACCGTGCCACTGTGCCTAGTCTGTCCCAAGCCCACCTGTACCGGGTGCCACTTGGTAGACTACTAACACTACCTACAAACACCAGAAACTAGTTGCAACTCCTGGACAGAGATCATGTTGATTAATAAGTCGAGAGAGCTTGGAGCGCCCGGAGCCCAATGTGTGGTAGTAACTGATCATGGATCACAAACACAGAACTCAGTTCCTGAGGACGGCTGCAATGAGACAACCCACCATGTACTCCTACATGGCCTCTCACCGCTACCTTTACCAAATCGTGTTCACACACTTAGCTCACACACAGTAGGACATGTTCACACACCTCTGATTCATCCCTGATGAATCAGACCTGACTCAACTCTAAGCAGTAGCAGGCATGACAAACGAACATGAATGAGTAGGCACAACAGGGCTCAAACAACTCCTACTCATGCTAGTGGGTTTCATCTATTTACTGTGGCAATGACAGGTCATGCAAAGGATAAAGGGGTTCAACTACCGCAGCAAGTAACAAATATGTCGTTGTTGTCCTAATGCAGTAAAAGAGAGCAGGAGCGAGAGAGTGGGATTTTATCGGAATGAACAAGGGGGTTTTTCTTGCCTGGCACTTCTGAAGATAACATTGAGTCTTCATCAGTGTCAACGATCACAACGTCGGAACATCGTCTATCGGGAGGGAACAGATACCGGCAACAAGGAAGAAATACAATCAATGCAATGCACAATATGATGCATGCTCATGACATGGCAATATGAATGTGTTTTGAGCTAATGCAACTAGCAACAGATTAAATGAAGTTGGTTTGAATACAAGATTCAAATTCAAACTCCATATGTGATTATTCAAATGCCATTTAATTGATTTGTGCTAAACAGCAGCTATAAGTTGTTCTAACATGCATGAAAATGGTACAGATGGATTCCTCGAATTTTTCTGATAATTTTTCATATATAATTTATTTAATTTGGAGTTACGGTTGAATTTCTATGAATTTTAGAAGTTTATACAATTTTCTGGAATTTTCTGAATAAAAATAAATCCAGAAAATGATTTATTGCGTCAGCACTAGGTCATGCTGATGTCAGCAGGTCAACTGGGCGCCCCAGGTCAAACCTGACCAGTGGGGTCCACTGATCAGTGACACTACTAACTAACCGAATTAGTTAGTGTTAGGTTAAATACTAATCTAGGTTAATTAGCACTAACTAATCCTAACTAATAACTAACAGGGGCGGGTCCACACGTCAGTGACTTAGTGGGTTAGCTAAAAGTTAATTAGTACTAAGCTAACATTAGCAGGGCTCTGGGCCCACCTGTCAATGAAACAGTGGCTAAAAAAAATTAGAAAAAAAAACTAAACTAATTAACAGGGGGCTGGCCCCACCTGTCATCGACCCAGGGGAGGTCAAACCCCTGGTCAACAGGGCCTAACCCGCCGGCGGTTAGTCGCCGGTGGCAACAGACGCGGCGGAGGGCTCGGGCTCGCTCCTCCGGCATCCAAATGGACGGAGGAGAGCGGCTACGGAGAGCTGGAGCTCACCCGCGCCCGTTTCAGCAAGCAGCAGCAGCTAGGGCGGCCGGAGACGATGGCCTCAAGCTCGGCAGCGGTGGCCGGAGCTCGGGCATGCTCGGGTTCGGCGTTACCCGGCACGGCTAGATCAGCTGAGTGCCTCTATGGGTTACTTGGGTCGTCAGGAGCACTCGGAGGCAACGAGCGCAGGTGGAGGAGCTCGGGAGCACGAAGCTCACCGGCCATGGCGGACGGCGGCTTCGGGTGCTCGTGGGGCGGCGGCTACAGGGCGCGCGTGAGAGAGAGAGGTGAGGGGAAACGACGGCAAGCTCACAGGGAGGCAGCAGGGTGGCTCAGTGGGCTCGGGGACGCGCCAGACGTCGCGAATCGACGGCGATGAGCTTCGGTGGCCGGCGACGGGAACGGCGATGGTGGCGGCATTGCAGCGCGTCCGGGACCTCGTGGCTCGGTGGAGAGGAAGAGGGGGTCGAGGCGGAGCCTCTGGGCTAGTCGGGGAAGCGAGGGAGGCCCGGTGGCCGTGGTGGCAGTGGACGGCGGCGACGAGCGCGCTCGGGCGCGAGAGGGGGAGAGCAGAGAAGGGAGCAGGGGTCGGGAGAGAGTGAGAGAGAGGAGCGACGGGGCTGCGTGGCGTCACCCGAAGAGGCCAGCGCGAAGCGGCAAGCAGGAGGTGGCCCGGGGCGGCGTCGGCGCTCGCCACCGAGCAGCTTCGGGGCGAGGGGGAGGAAGACGACAGGGGAGGAGTGGAGATGGGCTGGGCCGGAAGTGTTGGGCCGTCCAGGTGGGCTTCGGTGAGCGCCAGGTAAGTCCAGGTAAGTTTCTGTTCTGTTTTACTTTTCTGTTCTGTTTTATTTTTATTTAATTCTTTTGCCACTGTTTTGAATTTAAAATAATTCATAAAATGCCAAAAACTCCTCTGAATATTTTTGTTTGGCTAGATGGACTTTTCCAAAAGCTCATAAAATATTTCAGGGGTATTTGAAAATATATTCATTATATATTATGAATATAATTCCAAATTCAAAATAGAATATGATTTAAATTCAATGCCCAAAATATTCCTCAAAAATGTTCATTATTTTTGGTTTGGTGTAAAACCCTTGCCAAAATATAACCAACATTAGTTAAGGCCATTTTGGAATCATTGAATGCATTTTCCAGGGTTCTTTGCCCCTCTTTTATTTAAATTTTTGAGGCTTCCAAATTTCCTCAGTTCATGTTTCAGAAATTTAGACATGATGCAAACACCAGGCAGCACCAGAAGCTAGGGATGTGACAACACACCCCCACTAAACAAGAATCTCGTCTCGAGAATCAAGTGTAGGGTAAGATAAAGGGGGAACATAAACTAGCACAATCTTCCCGATCCAGGTTGCACTTCAATTGAACGTTGATTCGTTCACCATCATTGTCTCGAAGTCTTGCTCTGAGAAATCCTGCCAACATGACATGGAGAGAAGAAGGAGACTCTAGAAGGGTCGATCTTCTCGAAGATCGAACAACTCAGGATTAACTCACAGAATGAGGCAGAACAAAATCTCTCGAACTGAGACACGAAGCACACATCTAGAGGGATGGAGTGGAACAGATGACGAGGGTTCACTAGGTAGACAACAATTCCACACCTAAGAAGGTGGTAAACGATTGTCAACGTAGCGAGGAGTTGAGTTGCCATGATACCATGACGAAACATCCTGGAGGAGGGTGATTCGTAGATTATTACCTTAAGTGCCAAAAAGAATTACCTTTGATATAGAGATCATTGAGACTCTCTATATCAGCCTTAGGCAAATCACAGCAATCGATTGGCGGGGGTCGGTAGAATGGCATACTCGAACTTGGATGATGTGGATTACCTTGTTGAAGACAACGTAATGGATGAATTTGCTTATCACCGGAAATGGAAGAGATCCATGGTAGAATGGCACATTGGCGGTGCAAGCTGGGAACAAAATGCAAATGCTGGGAATGATTCTGGTAACTGGGGAAGAACCCAACAATAGAGAGTGAATTCATTGTTTGAAAAGGTCATAGCATTGCCGAGGGAACTGAGAGCACTATACAGTTAATGCCGACGATCAAACCTAGCACTTGCGCGTGCTCTCAAGAACTTGAGCATTTCCACAATCATCAAGGTTTTACCAACATCCATGTCAAGGGTGCTGACAACACAACATACTACCATGATGACCAGCGATGGATGATGCAGATGCAAAGGAGGATAACACTTTCTCAGATTTCACCCTTGGCGGGGCCAAGGAAATAAAATCTGGATGATCGACCGAGAGACATTTAGCACTCGGCTTCTAATGTTCTCCTTGACGTGCTAGTGTATCCCATTCATAGATATGGTTTGATAACTAGAACATCAGGTAAAGGTCGGACTTCGGGAGCAATAGAATCCATAAGGAATAGTTACGGAGGTAAATCCTACGAAATCCTTACGGGGAGGTGGCCAACTTCCTCAAACAAGATACTACAATAATAGGTCTTCCGGCTGGGTGTGTTGGCCACGACATCCACTTTACCAGTTATCGAGGGACCAATATTATAGTTCTTGGGAAATGTTCCAACCATCATATCTGCCTGAGATTCAGATCTGGTTGGTGTTAGGATATTCCAGACTCATCGAGTCTAGGAAGAAAAATGAAAGTTTGCAACACAAATCGACAAGATGACGTTGCGAGATTCTCAGGAAATGAACTATGATAGCAAGCTCCAAAACATGAGCTGGTTCTGCTACACACATGTGAACACGTTGTCCCAGACAAACATTATCACATGGTAGTCTTACAATAAAACACTACTGAGTTCAGGTGGGGAACCATTATTAATGACATCGAAGTCTCCACGCGTGGAAGTCCAAAGAGTTCACCTTGGACAGACTCCTTTATCTTTGAACAACTCAATCAGTGGCTTGGTGTGCTAGGATATACATATGGAATGAAGATGATTAGTCTAACAGACCACAGAATTCTTCGCACGTGCATGACTGATTTGGGATGATTCCAAAGGAAACAACATTGACTTTCTCGAGTCCACGGCGGCAACTTGCATCCAATGCACATGAACTAGAGGAAGTCACTCCTTACATCCGAACATATGCTTCATGAGCTAGCATGAACAAATGCTTTCAAAAGTTTCCAACACTAGCTTGATGTTCAGCAAAATTATGGAGGAGATAAGGATGTTGTCAATGGGCTCAACAACAATTCATCCAGATTCCCATGAGGTTGGAATTCCCTAATTATGTGAACGGGTGATAGCATTGGTCAGACCCAAAGAATATAATGGTGTATGCTCGAGGAAAAACCACGAGTAACACAACATTACAAACATCGTTGGTACTGATTTGATTTGACGATAGCCCACACTCAAATCAAAGGATTGATGAGACAATAGGTCCAGCAACTGATCACAGGGACCAATCGATGAAGATATCATCTTTCTTCAACACACACTACACAAGAATATCCCTTTGGAACGAACTAAGTCAGGCAAGCTTTTATCTTCCAACTCTCCAAGTTGTTGTCTAGCTTAACCAACTAGCTCAGGGATATCTAACACCGATCTTGGAGAGAGAGTGGTTCACAAGAAACCAACTTGATCACGAGCTCAACATAGCGGTCAGGTGACAACCTGGTAATATTTCCGGGAAGATCTTCGAAAAATCACGAACCACCGGTATGTTACTAAGCTCGAGAACAATCTCGCTTTTGAGGGCAAGACGATATGATCAAAAGAGCGAGGGATTGCTAAAATCCTAACTCATTGATCGAAGGGTGCACTGGAAATAAGGACTAGATAGCACGATCAGTCTTAGAATGATGATTCAAGAACCAACACGCTAAGAATGAAATTATCGTCCATTTAACTACCGGGCAACAGAGTTGCTAGCAGTATTGATTTCACACGCCATGATTCATTTGTCGGCATTCCGATTACAATAACATGGGAACCGAGGAATGAACAATGATGGCAAGAAGTATCACTACATCAAGAATTCACAAGAGCCGGTGCCATTCGCATGAAAATCCTGACATAAAGACGGTAATACTTCAGGGTAGAACAGAATCAAAAGCTGGTTGGCATTTTGATCTGCGGAGCACAATTGCTTTGACCCAATCCTAGATATGGATGAGGTACTGGAGTTTGTTTCTCCTAGTCATTCTGGAATAGAATGGCTTGACGGACCACAAGAATAATAGGTATCGATGAACGATAGCACGCATACTCTTGACTATCAATTGATAAACAAGGGTCAGAAGACAACTAAAGAGGGACAACTCAAAGGAACATACGATTTTCTGAGTTGTGGATGCATAGATTAGTATGTCGAGCAGAGCTCAACATGTTTCTTCCGGATAACCTATGCAGAAAGGTTGAACTGGCAGAGTCACAATGTAGAATGGAGAACCCATCGAGAGCACTCCTGTTGTGATCGTTCAGTTCAACGAGGAACTTCTGCCAAAAGTAGTTCATGGTATTTGGAAGAAGAAGATACCACGGACTTCAAGGACTATCGCAAAGGTTACTAATATCCTAAAGGCACTAGCAATTACTAACAACATGAAGTAAGTAGGGTGAATCTCGGGTTCAAAACCCAAGGAGTAGAATACCTACTACTAAGTGGCATCACGGGATGCTTTCGAGAATAAAGGCCAGAATCATCACGCTGGGAACACAAAACATGGCTAGACTACTAGATGATCCCCTGAGACACCTAGGGTCATATTAATAACTCCAACATAAAGGTCGAGGCGGTAGAGTACCTCAACTCAACAATTTGTGTGATTAACCTGGCCTAGAAAGACATTGAAACCAGAGGAAAAGGATTTTGCAAATGCAACAGACTATTTAGAAACCTGGGATGACTCGGACAGCGTAACGGCTGTAAATGCTCAGAAAAGACTTGAGACATTCACAAAAATGGTGGCATAACCACTCAAAAGCACAATATCAAGGTTTCGAGATCAACAATTAACATACGGAAGTAGTAGAAACTGAACTGAGGCTTAATCCAACAATCTTATAAGTCTACGGATTAGTAACACGTGATCCTGATAGAAAGAAGAGATAGCCTAGTTCTTAATCCCCGTAGGAAAGATAAGATGACTCAGATCAGAAGGGCATAAGGTATAAGGAGTAAAAAGAGCCTTACGTTCCATCCCACAATCAATTCCCTTATATAACTAAAGAATTTCTAGACTCAACTTCGACCAGTTTGGCTTGGTAAACCTACAGGCAGTCAAGCTCTGATACCAACGCTGTCCGGACCCCGACTCAATGCCACACCGATCTAGCATGTAACACATCATATCACTTTGCGGCCTCACGCACGGTATTCCCACGGGTGCCACCTTACCTGGCCCGGGACCGTTTGCGCCTTTTGGCTCACGTATATGATAGTGTCGCTAGCATCCATATGACAAAGAACCCGGGCTGACATGGCTAGTCGTGAACCCAAACTGGCACTAATTTACAGGGACAGGCATCCACGACCCAGCATCGAACATGTCGGTCATCAGCGAGTGAATCCAGGCTGTAGCACTGGGCTAGCAGGACTCCGGTGAACTGGGCTGTAGCGGGCTAACAGGACTCCGGTATTCATCGCGTGACATTTCCCCGAAGGGACAGACACAGGAACGAAGAAGGACACATGCCGACCAGCCTAAGTGTTCCGGAGCAGTAGCAAGCTACCATGGCTCAGTGGAAACACTAGGAGACATTTCCCGGTAAGAGAGGCTACTAAGGATAAACAACTAGATAGTCAGATCCCACACATACCAAGCATTTCAATAACATACACACAATATGCTCGATATGTGCAATACAACATGGCATCACAAAATGACTCTACGACTCAAGCAGTTTATTCAATAGGCTCCGAGGAGCGAGATATTACAATCATGGGTCTCATGTCCCACCACTCAGAGCATACAAATCAAAGCACATGCGGAAGCTTAACATGTCTGAGTACAGACAACTATAAATGAAAAAGGCTGAGAAGCCTGACTTTCTACCAAATCCTGCCGAGGGCACAAGATCGTAGCTGAGGTAACAAGCTAAACGTCGAAGTCCAAGCGGAACTACTAGTGAGACTGAAGTCTCTCTGCAAAAACATAAAATAGGCAAACGTGAGTACAAATGTACCCAGCAAGACTTACATCAGATCTATCTACATATGCATCATTATCAACAAAGGGGGGTGGTGGAGTTTAACTCCAGCAAGCCAGCTTTGACTCGGTGGCTAACCTGAACTACGACTGCAAGTAACTCTTTTGAGGTGGCGCACACGAGTCCACATATTGACCAACCAATACACCACTATGGAACCACTCCCGTCTCCCTACGAGAACGCCATCCATAGCACTCACGCTTATCTTGCGTATTTTAGAGTATCCACTTTCACTTGTCTATGAACTATGCAAGGGGTCCAAGTTTCCATATCCGAGGAATCCGGCTATTCGAATAGATAATGATAACCCTGCAGGGGTGTACTTCTTCACACACGCTTTCGCCACTTATCGCCCTGTACACATGATGTACCTCGGCAACCTTCAAGCGGAAGCCGGGCGAGGGAGTCGGCCACGACCTAACTAACCGAACAAGTCTCTAGTCCAGGTTTATCGCCTATTCGGGTTCCATCCGCAAGGAGATCCGGCCGGGGTGTCGCTTACAGCCCCAAACGATGTGTGCAGGGTTCCCAAGCCCACCTCGACGGGTGGGTGTACGCTTGGTACACCGTGCCACTGTGCCTAGTCTGTCCCAAGCCCACCTGTACCGGGTGCCACTTGGTAGACTACTAACACTACCTACAAACACCAGAAACTAGTTGCAACTCCTGGACAGAGATCATGTTGATTAATAAGTCGAGAGAGCTTGGAGCGCCCGGAGCCCAATGTGTGGTAGTAACTGATCATGGATCACAAACACAGAACTCAGTTCCTGAGGACGGCTGCAATGAGACAACCCACCATGTACTCCCACATGGCCTCTCACCGCTACCTTTACCAAATCGTGTTCACACACTTAGCTCACACACAGTAGGACATGTTCACACACCTCTGATTCATCCCCGATGAATCAGACCGGACTCAACTCTAAGCAGTAGCAGGCATGACAAACAAACATGAATGAGTAGGCACAACAGGGCTCAAACAACTCCTACTCATGCTAGTGGGTTTCATCTATTTACTGTGGCAATGACAGGTCATGCAAAGGATAAAGGGGTTCAGCTACCGCAGCAAGTAACAAATATGTCGTTGTTGTCCTAATGCAGTAAAAGAGAGCAGGAGCGAGAGAGTGGGATTTTATCGGAATGAACAAGGGGGTTTTGCTTGCCTGGCACTTCTGAAGATAACATTGAGTCTTCATCAGTGTCAACGATCACAACGTCGGAACATCGTCTATCGGGAGGGAACAGATACCGGCAACAAGGAAGAAATACAATCAATGCAATGCACAATATGATGCATGCTCATGACATGGCAATATGAATGTGTTTTGAGCTAATGCAACTAGCAACAGATTAAATGAAGTTGGTTTGAATACAAGATTCAAATTCAAACTCCATATGTGATTATTCAAATGCCATTTAATTGATTTGTGCTAAACAGCAGCTATAAGTTGTTCTAACATGCATGAAAATGGTACAAATGGATTCCTCGAATTTTTCTGATAATTTTTCATATATAATTTATTTAATTTGGAGTTACGGTTGAATTTCTATGAATTTTAGAAGTTTATACAATTTTCTGGAATTTTATGAATAAAAATAAATCCAGAAAATGATTTATTGCGTCAGCACTAGGTCATGCTGATGTCAGCAGGTCAACTGGGCGCCCTAGGTCAAACCTGACCAGTGGGGTCCACTGATCAGTGACACTACTAACTAACCGAATTAGTTAGTGTTAGGTTAAATACTAATCTAGGTTAATTAGCACTAACTAATCCTAACTAATAACTAACAGGGGCGGGTCCACACGTTAGTGACTTAGTGGGTTAGCTAAAAGTTAATTAGTACTAAGCTAACATTAGCAGGGCTCTGGGCCGACCTGTCAGTTAAACAGTGGCTAAAAAAATTAGAAAAAAAAACTAAACTAATTAACAGGGGGCTGGCCCCACCTGTCATCGACCCAGGGGAGGTCAAACCCCTGGTCAACAGGGCCTAACCCGCCGGCGGTTAGTCGCCGGTGGCAACAGACGCGGTGGAGGGCTCGGGCTCGCTCCTCCGGCGTCCAAATGGACGGAGGAGAGCGGCTACGGAGAGCTGGAGCTCACCCGCGCCCGTTTCAGCAAGCAGCAGCAGCTAGGGCGGCCGGAGACGATGGCCTCGAGCTCGGCAGCGGTGGCCGGAGCTCGGGCGTGCTCGGGTTCGGCGTTACCCGGCACGGCGAGATCAGCTGAGGGCCTCTACGGGTTACTGGGGTCGTCAGGAGCACTCGGAGGCAACGAGCGCAGGTGGAGGAGCTCGGGAGCACGAAGCTCACCGGCCATGGCGGACGGCGGCTTCGGGTGCTTGTGGGGCGGCGGCTACAGGGCGCGCGCGAGAGAGAGAGGTGAGGGGAAACGACGGCAAGCTCACAGGGAGGCAGCAGGGTGGCTCAGTGGGCTCGGGGACGCGCCAGACGTCGCGAATCGACGGCGGTGAGCTTCGGTGGCCGGCGACGGGAACGGCGATGGTGGCGGCATTGCAGCGCGTCCAGGACCTCGTGGCTCGGTGGAGAGGAAGAGGGGGTCGAGGCAGAGCCTCTGGGCTAGTCGGGGAAGCGAGGGAGGCCCGGTGGCCGTGGTGGCAGTGGACGGCGGCGACGAGCGCGCTCGGGCGCGAGAGGGGGAGAGCAGAGAAGGGAGCAGGGGTCGGGAGAGAGTGAGAGGGAGGAGCGAGGGGGCTGCGTGGCGTCACCCGAAGAGGCCAGGGCGAAGCGGCAAGCAGGAGGTGGCCCGGGGCGGCGTCGGCGCTCGCCACCGAGCAGCTTCGGGGCGAGGGGGAGGAAGACGACAGGGGAGGAGTGGAGATGGGCTGGGCCGGAAGTGTTGGGCCGTCCAGGTGGGCTTCGGTGAGCGCCAGGTAAGTCCAGGTAAGTTTCTGTTCTGTTTTACTTTTCTGTTCTGTTTTATTTTTATTTTTTTGCCACTGTTTTGAATTTAAAATAATTCAAACAATGCCAAAAACTCCTCTGAATATTTTTGTTTGGCTAGATGGACTTTTCCAAAAGCTCATAAAATATTTCATGGGTATTTGAAAATATATTCATTATATAGTATGAATATAATTCCAAATTCAAAATAGAATATGATTTAAATTCAATGCTCAAAATATTCCTCAAAAATGTTCATTATTTTTGGTTTGGTGTAAAACCCTTGCCAAAATATAACCAACATTAGTTAAGGCCATTTTGGAAACATTGAATGCATTTTCCAGGGTTCTTTGCCCCTCTTTTATTTAAATTTTTGAGGCTTCCAAATTTCCTCAGTTCAAGTTTCAGAAATTTAGACATGATGCAAACACCAGGCAGCACCAGAAGCTAGGGATGTGACACCAAGACCAGTCGATGCCAGGGCAGTCGACTGGTCTCCCTCCGTTCTCCATGGACCGAGTGGACAAACCGTCTTCTCTGAAGGTGCTTCCTGAGGAGAAAGCCGAGGTAAAAATGTTGGTGGAGCGCATGGTCCAACTCGTTTGGGACGGAGTGACGGGCATGGATCTTCTGGAAGTCTTCCTTAGGCGGCGCATCCAACCACTCCAGTACCGAGGCCACCCGATGTGGCTGTACTGCGGTACCGAAGACACCACTCGGGTCCATCCAGAGGCAGTCGACGACGCCACGTTGGAGAGGTGGGTGACCGCCATCACAGGGAACAAGGACAACCCTCGAGGAGCGAGGAGGATCCCGCCACTCGACTGTACCTATACGCCGGACAAGGTATGGCCGCTTATCTCCGAGTGTAATTTTGTTTTATCCATCCTGCTTTGCTGTGAACTGATCGATTGATCTTCATTTTGCTTTGTTGCTTGTCTGACAGGTCACCACTGAATTGTACTCAATGCCCAATGGGGCGCAGACGCCGACTGAGGAGGAGGAAGGAAGCGGGGGCGAAAGCCCGGAGGAGTGGGATTCAGATGCTGATGACGACGACGAGGGTGACGACTCTGGTGAGGAGGAAGAAGATGAGAAGGAGGAGGAAGTTGCACCTCCCCGCTCGGAAAGACGCTCGAAGCTTGTCCATGATCCAGCGACTGAGCAGGGTAAGGGGGTCGCAACCGCTTCCCAGTTGACCAAGCGCCCTCGGACCACTTCTCCGGCGCCGATTGAGAAGGCTCCGAAGCAATCTCGAGTGGCACCGTCGAAGCCAGCAAAGGTCTTGCCAAAGATGAAGATGGTGAACCCCACTATCTCAGGGTAATGGTAGTTTTGAGCTTTCTCTGTTTCATGAACTTGTTCTTGGTCGACTCATGGGCCAATCGACTGACTTTTGGAACTGCAGCGCTACTACTTCTGGTACTTCGGCCAAGGCTGAAGACCACGAGATGGAGGATGCTGCTACCTCGCAACCTGGTATGATTCTTGTGATGCCGTTTTCAGTCGATTGACTTATTGTCTCTAATTTTGATTCTTTCTGCAGCTTCATCTAACATTGTTATTGACCTTCCTGACGACGACGACGAAGAACTACCGAGGCAAAGGAGGAGCAAGAAAACGCCTGCTGGCAAGGCGACTCGAGATGTGCCAGCACCCGAGACGTTGGTCGTGGAGGGAGACAATGTCACTCGACCCACTGTAACCTTCGCGGTGCCGTTGATGAGTGCTCGCCCTTCGTCGTCGAGTGCTGCTCAACCCTCGCTTTTCTCCACCTACCCCGTTCCAGAAGACCAAGCCAGTGCTGCTAGAGAAGCGATACGCAAAGCGGGGGTCATGATGGAGCAAGTGAAGGCAATTCGAGAAGCCAGCCAGGCAGCCTATGATGCCAGTTCGGCACTCCAGAGTAATGTTCAGGTCAGTCGGTCACTGCCTGTTCTTCTTTCTGAAATTCCTAGAGTATATCTTACACCCACTGGGTGTGTGTCGATTGAAATTCCGGGTTAGTGGGGGCACGCTGAGTGCACCCACTGGGTGTAGTCCCCAAGGCTATGGTGGACTGCTGGCAGTCGACCATAGTCTTTATGCTTTTGAGTTTTTCTTTACTCGACAAGGTCGAATAGATTCATAAACCGGTGGGGGCACGCTGAGTGCACCCACTGGGTGTAGTCCCCGAGACTGTGGTCGACTGCTGGCAGTCGACTATAGTCTAAAGAACATTGCCTCGTTTTTTTGTTGGTCGACTGGTCGACTCTTGATGAAACTAGTGGGGGCACGCTGAGTGCACCGACTGGGTGTAGTCCCCGAGACTATGGTTGAATGTTTGCATTCGGCCGTAGTCTTAGAAACGCTATGATTTTTCCTTACTCACTCGGAAGTGAATTGTCTTTGACGTCTGTCGATTGGTTCTTCGTAGAAATCCTGTGACCTTGTGGCTCGTTATACTGAGTTGGAGAACAAACACATTCAGCTCGAGCTCGATCTGAAACTGGCCCAAGAGAAATTGACGAAGGCGAAGGAGGAAGATAAAGGTATGCTTTGCGAGGCCTTTGACGACTGCCTTTGCCTCTCACTTGTTTCCGAATCTAATCTCACTATAACTTTGTAGGCAAAGTGAGGGAAGCCCTGAAGAAACAAGAGCTTGACTTGGCTGAAATGCAAAAAACTACTTTAGAGAAGACCAGGCTAGCGGATGAGAAGCTGGCTTCAGTGACTAAGCTTGAAGAAGAAAACACCAATCTGAAAGCTGCTCTCGATGCTGCCAACCAGGAGGTCACTCGACTGAAAAGAGACAAGACCACCCTGAACGACAGGGCCAGTGAGTTGAAGAGAAAGAAGAATGTTCTAGAGGCTTATCTGGGTGGACTTGCCAAGAAGTTGTTCCTCATGCTTGAAGGTAATCCTTTGTATCAAACAAATATTTCAATTGTAACCTCTGACTGTTTGTCTTGACTCGGTGGTTGTGCTTGCAGAATTTTGTCAGAACTTTGAAGAGGAGACTGGTCGACTGGAAGTAAACCTGGATCCCATCAACTCTCCTGTGAAAGATGAAGTCTCCATGAATGTGCTCCGACTTGAATCTCGTGTTGCTGCCGTCATCGATTATCTCGCGAGGCTGAAGGTCGCAACTTCCCGCATTGACACAACACTCTGGCCAAGAGAGACACTCCAGAACGACCTCGAGTCTCTGATGACTCGACTGAACGAGGTCCCAAGTCGAGTGCAGGAGTGGAAGAAGTCTTCGGCCAGGTGCGGCGCGGATGTTGCTCTGTCTCTGGTCTGCGTCCACTGCAAGGATGCATGAGAGGACAAGCTGGTGGCCCTCAGGGTGGCCAACACCAAGAAGCACAATTTCAGATCTTTCATGGAGACCTTTATTGCCGCTGCTACTCGGATTGCAGATGGAATTGATCTGGACGAGTTTGTGGCACCTTCTAGCCCTCCACAGGAGGGGTAAAAAACTTCTGAGCTTGATACTTTAAATTCGCCTCAGCATGCCGAGTGAGATTTGTAACCGATAAACCTTAACGGGCCTAGCGCCTGAGCACTTTCGGCTCCATTAGGTGTTATCCGAACTTGGGTTCGTCGCTGAATATGTTTGCATTTGGTTTGAGGCGTCTTTTGCAGGTTAAAGCGAAGCGCTTATTGCCATCGACTTGTTCCCCAATTCACTTAGGCGAGCGCTGGGCTGCAGCTAAGCCCCCGAGTGGGAGGTCTGCTCTCCATTCGGTAGGATTTCAGACACTTAGGCGAGCACTGGGCTGCAGCTAAGCCCCCCGAGTGGGAGGTCTGCTCTCCACTCGGTAGGATTTCAGACACTTAGGCGAGCGCTGGGCTGCAGCTAAGCCCCCGAGTGGGAGGTCTGCTCTCTACTCGGTAGGATTTCAGACACTTAGGCGAGCACTGGGCTG
>NC_041387.1:304038360-304074565 GCF_002162155.2 Triticum dicoccoides
CGGAAGGAGAGGGTAGCAGTCGACCTACACCTCGTCCTCCTTGCAGAACGCATGTTGTACTTGTACTTAGGCGAGTTCTTGGACTGCAGCTAAGCCCCCGAGTGGGAGGTCTGCTCTCCACTCGGTAGGATTTCAAACACTTAGGCGAGCGCTGGGCTGCAGCTAAGCACCCGAGTAGGAGGTCTGCTCTCCACTCGGTAGGATTTCAGAAACTTAGGCGAGCACTGGGCTGCAGCTAAGCCCCCGAGTGGGAGGTTTGCTCTCCACTCGGTAGGATTTCAGAAACTTAGGCGAGCACTGGGCTGCAGCTAAGCCCCCGAGTGGGAGGTTTGCTCTCCACTCGGTAGGATTTCAGACACTTAGGCGAGCACTAGGCTGCAGCTAAGCCTCCGAGTGGAAGGCTGGCTTACCACTCGGTAGGATTTTATTTATCTTAGGCGAGTACTTGGACTGCAGCTAAGCCTCCGAGTGGAAGGCTGGCTTACCACTCGGTAGGATTTTATTTATCTTAGGCGAAACGGATTTAGCAGCTAAGCCTTCGTGTGGGAAACTGACTCACCAATCGGTTAGGATTTGTTTTTACAGACTTAGGCGAATCGGATTCGCAGCTAAGCCACCCACTTGGGATTGTTTTATATGGACAAAAGTAATAACAATCACTGGGCAAAATATAAAGCTCTTGTCTTTGATAAATAAACTACAGGAGTACTTTTATTACAACTCATCCGAGTGAATACTTAAGTGTAAAAGGGGCGGAGAAGCTCCGCGTTCCAAGCTCGGGACTCGTCGATTTGATGCTCGACATTGTAAAGACGGTATGCTCCATTGTGTAGAACCTTGGTGACGATGAAGGGACCTTCCCAAGAAGGAGCAAGCTTGTGTGGTTTCTGCTGGTCCACACGGAGAACTAAATCTCCTTCCTGGAAGGCTCGACTCTTCACGTTTTTGGCGTGGAAGCGACGCAAGTCTTGTTGATAAATGGTCGATCTGATCAGAGCCATCTCTCTTTCTTCCTCTAAAAGGTCGACTGCGTCCTGCCGCGCTTGTTCTGCTTCAGCTTCGGTGTAGAGCTCGACTCGGGGAGCGTTGTGGAGAAGATCACTCGGCAAGACTGCTTCAGCTCCATAGACCAAGAAGAATGGAGTTCTTCCATTCGACCGGTTGGGTGTGGTCCTTAACCCCCAAAGCACCGAGGGAAGTTCGTCAACCCATGCACCAGCCGCATGCTTGAGATCACGCATCAAACGGGGCTTCAACCCTTTGAGAATCAAACCGTTGGCTCGTTCCGCCTGTCCATTCGACTGCGGATGGGCGACTGAAGCATAGTCGACTCGCGTGCCTTGAGACGTGCAGAAAGCTCTGAATTCTTCAGAATCGAAGTTTGACCCATTGTCAGTGATGATGCTGTGTGGGACTCCATATCTGAATATCAGTTCTTGGATGAAGCTGACAGCGGTACCAGCATCGAGGTTCTTGATGGGTTTGGCCTCAATCCACTTGGTAAACTTGTCGACTGCTACCAACACATGTGTGAAACTGCTTCTTCCTGTTCTCAACGGGCCAACCATATCCAAACCCCATACAGCAAAGGGCCAGACAAGTGGTATGGTCTTTAAGGCTGAGGCGGGCTTGTGTGACATATTGGAGTAAAACTGACATCCCTCACACTTGTCGACTATCTCCTTCGCCATTTCATTTGCTCTGGGCCAATAAAAACCAGCTCGGTATGCTTTGGCCACGATGGTCCGAGAAGACGCATGATGGCTATAGGTTCCCGAGTGGATGTCATTGAGAATCATTCGACCTTCCTCCGGCGTTATGCATTTCTAGCTGACTCCAGTCGCACTTTCTCTGTACAACTGACCTCTCATGACGGTGAAGGCTATGGACCGGCAGACGATCTCTCGAGCTTCTTCTTCATTCTCGGGGAGTTCCTTCCTCAAAATATAGGTGATGTAGGGCACTGTCCAATCGGGAGTGATGGCCAAAACTTCCATGATCAAGTCAACCACCGCTGGGACCTCGACTTCTGTCGGATCTATGGCGCTTTTAGGCTGCGGGGCTTCTTCAGTGAAAGGATTCTCTTGAATCGATGGCGTGTAGACATGTTCCAAAAATACTCCACTCGGAATGGCCTCCCTCTTGGAACCTATCTTTGCCAAGTCATCGGCTGCTTGATTTTTCAGTCGGGGAACGTGATGGAGTTCTAACCCTTCAAATTTCTTTTCAAGCTTCCTCACTGCATTGCAGTATACAGTCATGGCTGGGCTTCTCACGTCCCACTCCTTCATCACCTGATTGACCACCAAATCTGAGTTGCCGTAAACCATAAGGCGACGGACGCCGAGTGAAATGGCCATGCGCAACCCATACAACAATGCTTCATATTCTGCTTCATTGTTGGAGGAATCAAAGTGGATCTGGAGCACATATCTGAGCTTATCTCCTCGGGGAGAAGCCAAAACTACCCCAGCACTAGAACCATTTAACATCTTAGAGCCATCAAAGAACATGGTCCAATGCTCCGAGTGAACTTGAGTCGGCTGCTGCTGTTCAATCCACTCGGCAAGGAAATCTGCTATATCCTGGGACTTAATGGCTTTCTTTGCCTCAAATTTGATATCAAGGGGAAGGAGTTCAATCGCCCATTTAGCCACTCGACCAGTTGCATCTCTGTTGTGCAGAATCTCTGACAATGGTGCGTCGCTGACGACTGTAATGTCATGATCAGAGAAATAATGGGCAACCTTCTTCATGGTCATGTAGATCCCATATACGAGCTTCTGATAATGAGGATATCTTTGCTTCGATGGGGTAAAAACTTCAGAGAGATAATATACTGGGCGCTGAACTTTGAAGGCTTTCCCTTCTTCTTCCCGCTCAACCGTAAGTACTGTACTGACGACTTGTCCTGTGGCTGCAATATAAAGCAACAAAGGCTCTTTGCTGATTGGAGCAGCAAGCACCGGTTGGGTGGAGAGCAGAGTTTTTAAATCAGCAAACGCTGCATCATCTTCTGGAGTCCACTCGAACTTGTCTGCCTTCTTCATCAGTCGGTAAAGGGGCAACGCCTTTTCACCGAGGCGAGAGATGAATCGACTTAACGCGGCCAAGCATCCAGTAAGCTTCTGGACATCGTGCACACGCACGGGGCGTTTCATTCGGAGTATGGTGCCAACTTTTTCTGGGTTAGCATCGATTCCTTGTTCTGAAACGAGAAAACCGAGTAACTTCCCGCCAGGTACTCCGAATGTGCACTTTGAAGGATTGAGCTTGATATCATACCTCCTGAAATTGGCAAATGTTTCAGCTAAGTCAGTCAACAGGTCGGAACCCTTTCGCGACTTGACCACGATATCATCCATGTATGCTTCCACATTCCGACTGATTTGAGTGAGTAAATACTTTTGAATCATTCTCATGAACGTGGCTCCGGCATTCTTGAGGCCGAATGGCATGGTGATATAGCAGAAGCACCCGAATTTGGTGATGAAAGCTGTTTTGATTTCGTCGGGTCCATACAGACGGATCTGATGATACCCGGAATAAGCGTCTAGAGAAGACAATCTCTCGCACCCTGCGGTCGAGTCGATAATTTGGTCGATGCGAGGGAGAGGAAAATGATCTTTCGGGCAGGCCCGATTGATATGTTTGAAATCAATGCACATACGAAGGGAATTGTCCTTTTTGGGAACCATAACGACATTGGTGAGCCACTCAGAGTGGTATATCTCTCGGATGAACTCTGCTGCAAGGAGTCGAGCCACCTCTTCGCCAATGGCCTTTTTCTTCTGAACGGCGGGCCGTCGAAGATGTTCTTTAATAGGTTTTGCCTTTGAATCGACTCTAAGGCAATGCTCAGCCAGTCCCCTGGGAACACCTGGCATGTCAGCTGGCTTCCATGCGAAGATGTCCCAGTTCTCACGGAGGAACTGGATGAGCGCTTCTTCCTATTTAGAGTCGAGTGTAGTGGAAATATGGGTCGGAGCTGCATTGGGATCAGTCGGGTGGACGTGAACTGGCTTCATCTCACCGGACGACTGAAATGCTGACTCTGTGGCGGGCTTCTTGGCCCGCAGTAAATCACTCTGATCTGCGTTCTTCTTGTATTCCTCTAGCTCTATCACTGTTATCTGGTCATGCGGAAATCTTTGAGCCTTTCTGGAAACACTCTTCTGCTTTCTTCTGGTTACCAGTGACGGTGATCACGCCTTTGGGGCCAGGCATCTTTAACTTGAGGTACACATAACATGGTCGAGCCATGAAGCGGGCGTAGGCTGGTCTTCCCAAGATGGCGTGGTAGGCGCTCTAGAAATCCACGATTTCAAATGTCAACTTCTCTTTGCGGAAATGCTTTGAGTCGCCGAACACCACATCTAGAGCTATTTGGCCGAGTGACTCAGCCTTCTTTCCTGGGATGACTCCGTGAAAACTCATGTTGCTGGAACTGAGCCTGGACATCGGAATGCCCATTCCCTTAAGCGTCTCTGCATACAGTATGTTCAACCCGCTGCCGCCATCCATCAATACCTTCGTGAGTCGAGTGCCCTCGACGACCGGGTCGACCACCAGTGCTTGCCTCCCAGGGGTGGCAATATGAGTAGGATGGTCCGACTGGTCGAAAGTAATGGGAGTTTGTGACCATCTCAGATAGTTTGGTGTCGCCGGTGCGACCATATTGACTTCTCGGTTGATCACTTTCAGTCGACTTTTGCTCTCTACATCAGCAAAAATCATCAGAGTGGAGTTGACATGAGGGCACTCTCCATCACTGTCCTGCTTGTCCTCAGCCTTGTCCGACTCCTTCTCTTTGTCCTTCGGCTGTTTCCCTCGGAACTGCTGGATTAAGAGCCAGCACTGGCGAGTGGTATGCTTTGGGTAGATGAAGTTACCCTCTTCGTCTTTCTTCGTGTGGATATGACACGGTAGGTCCATCACATCATTACCCTCCTTATCTTTTACCTTCTTGGGGTTCCATGATCCTTTGGGCTTCCCTTTAAATTTGCCCTGTGTCACGGCTAGAGCCTCTCTAGGAGCTGCTGACTCGACCTTCCGTTTTTGCTTCCGACTGGAGTTTCCTTTATCCGACTGACTCGGCTTGTACTTGCCGCTCCGAAGTCGGTCCTCTTCTTCGCCGTTGGCGTACTTGGTGGCTATTTCCATCATCCGACTCAGGGTCATGTCTCCAGTTCGACCAAACTTTAGGCTCAACTCTCTGTTCTTGACGCCCTCTTTGAAGGCGCAAACCGCTTGATGGTCCGACACATTCTCTACAGTGTGATGCAAAGTGATCCACCTCTGGATGTAATCCCTCAGTGTTTCACTCGACTTTTGTACACAAACTTGTAGCTCAGTCAGTCCAGCAGGTCGCTTGTAAGTTCCCTCAAACGTCCTGACGAACACTCGAGAAAGATCTTCCCAGGTGTAAATGCTGCTGGGAGCTAACTGATTCAACCATGCCCTGGCTGAACCCCCTAGCATAAGTGGCAAATGTTTCATGGCCACCTCATCATTACCACCACCAATCTGAACAGCCACTCGGTAGTCTTCGAGCCAAGTTTCAGGCTTAGACTCTCCGGTGAACTTATTCACCCCAGTCGCCAACCTGAAGTTGGGGGGTATCACTGCGTGTCATGCCCAATATGCGACCCTATCCAAAAGGGACTCGAAGGTCCCACCAAGGATAGACCCGCATATTGAAACACTTTTGCAAGGTGGATATCATTACATCAACATTACATAATAGATAGGGATACATACATAAGGCATACAATGCCACATGAATACAACATCACAATACATCAGAGCATCATCTGACTACGGATGAATCACAAACAGAAACTCAAACGACATCCACCCTGCTAGCCCAGGCTGCCGACCTGGAACCTATCCCCTGATCAAAGAAGAAGTAGAAGAAGAACTCAACACAAGCAAGCATCGCTCTCGCGTCATGATCATCGCATAACCTGTACCTGCAACTGTTGTTGTAGTAATCTGTGAGTCACGAGGACTCAGCAATCCCATTACCATGGGTATCAAGACTAGCAAAGCTTCAAGGGAAAGGAAGGGGGTAAAGTGGTGAGGCAGCAGCAACAACTAAGCATATATGGTGGCTAACATACGCAAATAAGAGCGAGAAGAGAGCAAAAGGAACGGTCCTGAAGCTAGCAATGACCAAGAAGTGATCCTGAACTCCTACTTACGTCAAACATAACCCAGAAACCGTGTTCACTTCCCGGACTCCGCCGAGAAGAGACCATCACGGCTACACACGCGGTTGATGCGTTTTAATTCGGATCTGGTGTCAAGTTATCTACAACCGGACATTAACAAATTCCCATCTACCTATAACCGCAGGCACGACTTTTGAAAGATTATACCCTGCAGGGGTGTCCCAACTTAGCCCATGACAAGCTCTCGCGATCAACGAAGGAATAGACCTTCTCCCAGGAAGACCCGATCAGACTCGGAATCCCAGTTTACAAGACATTTCGACAATGGTAAAACAAGACCAGCAAAGCCTCCCGCTGTGCCGACAAATCCCGATAGGAGCTGCACATATCTCGTTCTCAGGGCACACCGGATTGTCCAGACTTCCGGTAGGCCAGCCCAGAGTTGCCCCTGGTGGCCACCGGCGGCCGACAGTTTGGACCAACACTCACGACGAGCACTGGCCCGGGGGGGTAAATAAAGATGACCCTCGGGCTCCGGAAACCCAAGGGAAAAAAGGGCTAGGTGAGGCAAATGGTAAAACCAATGTTGGGCCTTGCTGGAGGAGTTTTATTCAAAGCGAACTGTCAAGGGGGTCCCATAAATCACCCGACCGCGTAAGGAACGCAAAATCCGGGAACATAACACCGGTATGACAGAAACTAGGGCGTCAAGAGTGGAACAAAACACCAGGCAAAAGGCCGAGTCTTCCACCCTTTACCAAGTATATAGATGCATTAATAATATAAGAGATATTGTGATATCCCAACCAAAATCCTATCGACCATGGAGAGATCTTCAACTTCACCTGCAACTAGCAACGCTATAAGAGGGGCTGAGCAAAGCGGTAACATAGCCAAGCAACGGTTTGCATAGGAAATGTGTCAAAGGTTAGGGGTAGGGGTTCATGGCAATATGGGATGGCTTGAAGAGCAACAGATAGGTAACGCAGCATAGCGATAGAACGAAGCAACTAGCATAGCAATGATAGTAGTGAGATCCAAGGTAGCGGTCATCTTGCCTGAAATCCCGCAAGGAAGGAGAACGAGTCCATGAAGAAGACAAGCGGACGTAGTCGAACGAATCCTCACAATCGCAACATTACCGGAACTAAGAAGCAACACCGGAAAGAAACAAACAACATGATAAATGCACAAGCATAAACATGGCATGATGCACAATCAAGTATGATGCATGTTCGGTTTAAAGAGGCATGGCATGGCAAACTGCAACACACAATACTACAATTTAAGTGGAGCTCTATATGCAACGAGTTGCATATTGGCGGAACACCACATCGATTATTTAGCTCTCTCTCGGTTTTGGTACACAACAATATTAAATGTTGTTAGACATGGCAAGAGGTGAAACATAATGAAACTACCTATCTAGGCAAGTTTAAATGAGGCCGGAAACAACAAACAACAATTCCGGGAAAATCCCCATGTGCAAATTATGGATTTGGTACTGTTCTGCCCTAAACACAATTTTAATGTTGTTAAACAGCAACATAAAGTGGACCATGTTAAACTAGGCATTTTTCCACCCCATTTACATATAAAGTTTATTTAAAACCGAGCTACGGTTATTTAGTTACGAAATAAATCATTTTACCATGGCATTATGCAAAATAAACACAAACAGCCTATTAAACATATTAAACATAGATGAAAGTGGCATATTATGAATCTACACAATTTTCTGAGCATTTTACATATAAAGTTTGTTTAAATCCGATGCACGGTTAATTAGTTATTACATGCATGAGGTTCAAGGGTTTTTCTGCAAAACTGCAGTCTCTGGAAATTAGCTAAATTCGCAGCGTATGAAAAAAAAACATGGGCCGAAACTGCTGGCCCAACCGGAACAGGCGCTGGGGGAGGCAGCTCACCATGGGCCACTGGGCCGGTCAGTGGAGGAGGCTGGTAGGAGGGCGTGCTGGGCTAGAGCTAGGCCTTGGAGCTGGGCTGGATGCGGGGACGGGCCGCAAGGCCCACGTGGCCGGCGGGAGGCCGTGGTCAACGGGCGCGGGCGAGCTCCAATGAACTGGTAGACGGCGGCGGCGCGAGATGGCACTCCGGCGAGGCTCGAGGCGGCGCGGAGGCGCGGAACAGGCGGATCTGCAGCGGCGGAGGGCTTCTTGGGGGTTCCATTCCCGGCGATTCCCGACCGGTCCGGGCGAAAACGATGTCGGTGGCGCGAAATCCGGCGGCGAACTCCATGGCTGCGGTGGCTCCTAGAGAGAGAGGGGGAGCTATTGAGGGAGAGGGAGAGCACGAGGAGGAGGGCGAGGCGACGGGAGGCGGCGACCTGGGTCTGGCGGAGGTCGTCGGCGGCGAGACTCCGGTCGCCGGACGGCGCACGACGGCGGCGGGAAGATCGGGCTCTGCCCGATCCACGCGAGGGAGGAGCGGGGCGGTGCGGTGCGGGCACTTCGAGCCCAGATCCGGCCCGAGGCGGGCCTGGCGCGGGCCTGGGGGGTCTGGCGGCGGAGGGAGGAAGCCAGGGGCGACGTGGCTAGCCCTGGTTGGCTGCAGGGCGCTGGCTGTGGCGGCGGAGGCCATTGGGGGCACGCCACTTGGCGGCGGTGGGCTTGGCCGACGCGCAAAACGAGGCCGAGGTGGGAGGTGGCTGGCTGATGATTGGGGTGCGGAAATTTAGGAGGAGGGGGGATAGCTGCCCAAAAATGGAAGGGGACGTGTTAAATAGGCTAGGGGCTAGGGTTAGGGGGGTTAGGAGGGGTTTCCGGACCCTCGGATCGCGATCGTGCACTCCAGACAGAGAGGGGAACTAGGTGGCTGCAGGTGGGCTGTGACGAGAGGGCAACCCGGCAACGGTTTTCGGAGACCGAAAACGTCTGACGCTAGACCGACTATATCGCGGTTATAGCTTTAACGGTAGGGCAGTCAAACGAACTCCAAATGCGATGAAACTTGGCAGGATCTCTATCTACACTATAATAAGACCGCATGCCAAGTTGCAACCCATTCCGAGAACATTTTTATGCCACTTATAAAATAATATCTCGGAGGTGCCGCGGGCGCGTGCGAGTGTGGTCGGGCTCAGAACGGACAACGGAGAGAACCGGCGGAACCAGAACGGATGCAAGTTTTATGAAAACATATGGATGCGATGCACATGATGCTATGAGATGAGATGCATAACAAGAACAAAATGCAAAACAAACGACAAAAAACCCAACCATGAAGGAAATATCATATAGCATCTCCGGAAAAGGCAAGAGTCGGAGTTACGAATATGGAAAGTTGTATCCGGGGCATTACAAGACTCCACCACTACGAGAGGATCTCGTCCCGAGATCTAGGATGGCACCGGAGGGAAACGGAAGAGGAAGAGAAGAGGTAAACTAAGTTGCTTCTTCGACAAACGAGTGAAACCACAGAACCTTGAGAGATTGAGCAATTAGAGATGAAAGAGATTGCAAACAATCCGTTAGAAAAGAGGACCAAGGAACATAACGAGAACTTGAAGGTTGCAAAGACATGAATGACGAGCACAATGGACAAGAAGGAATTGAAACCACTCTGGTTGAAACGAGATGAGAGAGGAAGAATTCGGGCAACACTCCGGTTGAACATGGAAGGAATATAATTTGAACTTGAGAAGATGAGAGGACTCGAATGAAAACACGACACGCCGATAAAATGGATAAGCATGAAAATGACATGATCTTGATAAAACGAGATGATGGGTGAAGAGAGCAACATCACAAAGCCTCCGAAAGAAATGTATGAATGGAACTGAATGAACGGAGGAAAACTTGATCTTGAAAGAGCACGCTTACAAGAAATGCTGGAATGGAGTTGTTGGATTAACAACAATGAAAGGATAAGCTTGTAGTGGGCTTATGGAAAACATCTCAAAATTATGAGGTGACAACCGGCCACTAACGAAAAACAATTGCTTGTTTGAGATCAACGAAGAGATGAAAAACCTCTTTCACCGAGAAGGATATGGAGAAAGCTTGGATCATTGATAAGCACCACAAATAGCAACACTCCCAATGGAAGGCTTTTGGTGAAATATGACACAAGATAACTCCAATGAAGAGATTGATGGATTTAAAATATCTCATTCTTGACAACATGTGAATCATGAAACATGAATGAAATTGTCCAGAGTGACATAACACCACCTCAAAACATAAGATAGAGAGAATTGCACTTCGGAATGCAAGATGAAGACTACTTGAGCTCCTCAAAACAAAACATGTGTTGAGCACCATGTTTATTTTAGAGTAAAGCTTAGCAGATCATAACTTCGAGAGAAAACTTGAAGAACAATTGAAAAATGAATAGAATCCTTGACGAACCACCATGTAGAGCCTCCATGAAGAACTCCGGTAATAAAAGGATGATGAAAAGAAAAAGAAGTTGGAAAAACAATGTGAAGCCTTGCAATGTTTTAGATGGAGCTTCGCGACGAGACAATTGAGAGAGCTTGGAACTCCGAAAAGAAAGATGAAGCCTCTCGAACCGAGAATGTGATATGATGACTAACTCCGGAAAGAAAGATGAATCACTTGTAATCAAGAATTTATTCATCATGAACAATCTCTGGAAGAAAAGAATTGAATCACCTCGAGGAAATAAGAATAAGATTTATTGTGTGCTTATCCTTCATCAAATTAAATTGATGACAGGCAATGGATTTGGCATACTACTTATTCTCGTAAAAAGGATCAATATAGATATGAGGCAAACTTGAGAAAATATTCGTGAACCACCGGTAGGTTGACACAACGAAAGAATGGATGAGTTGATACGATAACAAAGAAAGTGAAATCTTGAACGAACCACCGTAAGAATTGAAAATGAACATAGCAAAAGCACAATTCACCGGGAAGAATTGGAAAACGAATGAAGATACTTGAAGGGATTTAGATACATGAGAAAGAAGAGAACATGAACTGATTAGAGGATATTGAGCAGTGTACCGGTTAGATTTGGAGAACGATAGGTACACACCGAGAATGAAGAATTATGACATGATGGCCTTCGGAGGAAAGAAATGGAAACAATTCATGAAATGCTCCGGATGGGTGAAAAGAATTCTCACAATCAAAAACAATTATGAGAGGATGGCATCAAGCTAGAACCATGAATCTTGAAGAGAATGGAGCAAGATTTAGAGGAAAAACTCTTCTTCAGTCTTCAAATGATGACGAAAAACACCACCAAATTACTGAGATACTCCGGGAGAATGAAAAGCGAAGGGGGTTGAGCCAGCAATGAAAAGAATTTGAAAGATCTTGGAGAAGGCATGTGACTGATGGAATCTATTCTTACGTCACACTTGGAAATGAATTTGAGAATCGCTCCTGATAATTCGAAGAGTCAGGTAAGATCCTGGGAAAGACCTGTGAGTTAGGGCCCACTCAAAAGAAACACCATTGAAATAATTGATAAGGGGCATTGCACCGGTCTAATTAAATATCTTGAATGAGAGAAAAACCTCGAAATAACTTGAACAGATTAAGAATGGAAACATGATTCTTCTGAGATATCTTGAGCACTCCGGATAAGAATAGAGAGAGGTGAACAATTAAGAGGTGCACCGACGTGGAAAAACATTTGAAACGAGGAAAGGGATATGATCAACACCGAAAGCTTGAATTAAAACCACCGGAGAGGAATACGAGAATGAAGATTGATGAACTTGAAGCTCCGTTTGTATCTTCACGAGGGAGCACCGGATCAAAACATTGATTGAGAAGAGTGAAGTGACATCACATGAATAAATGGATACTTGATTAAAAAAAATCTGAGTCCTTGAAGAAAAAGGGGTGGGAGGGCGGGAAAGCAAAGGCAACTTGGGTACGGATGAAACGAACAACGTTGGGAAACTGAGAGGTGATCTTGCGAATGTTGAAATGATCGGATCCACTTGAAAAGAAGCACACTGGTTGGAAAGAATTGACATGACAACCTCAATGATCAAGAAGGATTACTATTCACATAGCAATATGAGAACACCGTTTAGGGAAAGTATGGATCCAACATTTGACTTTGAAGCAACTCGAATACCACAAATAAAACAAAACAAAGGATTTGGCTTGCTGAATAAGCCGGAGCAAATACATATGATAGAGATTTACCCAATCCCATATCATGCATCTGTCGGAAAGATATTCTAGGAGCTACTTGAATTCCCACCTATAAAACTCCCGAAACCTTCTGGTTATGCAATCTGGTGTTGGGGATACAGGGGAAGCAATATATCTCACCCAAACTAACAATACCTACATCCAATCTGTATCCATCCGTCAACACATAACCAAGAAACCTTCGGAAATCGTGTACCTCAACCTTCGAAAAGCATCCGTTATACGAGTTATGGCAATACTCCCAAACTCGCCCCAGTACTGGGTTATCGGGGTTATCTCACCAATAACTGCATAAAAGAGATTTTCAATGTCGGCAAATCTCAGGTATTCCAGAACTGCAATGATAAAATTGTGACGACAACACCTCGGAGTTCAACTCCCCGGGACACTGCCACAACCCCTAAATGTCAGGAGGCACCAAGAACAATGTTCTCGTCACAAGACTATCGGAACGATCCCAAGATACCCGCGTGATCCTAAATTTTTTTAGTGAAATTTGAGAAGAGGACAGACAAAACATCTACGTCAAGAGTCCTTACCAAAGCGACGAAGGGGGCTGAGGAGTAAAAAGAATTCCTACTCTCCGATATATATAATCCTAAGACTCAAAATAGTTTTCTTCTAGACTCAACAACGGCCAACAAACAAGGCGGCTCCTAGGGTCGGTCGAGGCTCTGATACCAACTTGTCACGCCCAATATGCGACCCTATCCAAAAGGAACTCGAAGGTCCCACCATGGATAGACCCGCATATTGAAACACTTTTGCAAGGTGGATATCATTACATCAACATTACATAATAGATAGGGATACATACATAAGGCATACAATGCCACATGAATACAACATCACAATACATCAGAGCATCATCCGACTATGGATGAATCACAAACAGAAACTCAAACGACATCCACCCTGCTAGCCCAGGCTGCCGACCTGGAACCTATCCCCTGATCGAAGAAGAAGCAGAAGAAGAACTCAACGCAAGCAAGCATCGCTCTCACGTCATGATCATGGCATAACCTGTACCTGCAACTGTTGTTGTAGTAATCTGTGAGCCACGAGGACTCAGCAATCCCATTACCATGGGTATCAAGACTAGCAAAGCTTAAAGGGAAAGGAAGGGGGTAAAGTGGTGAGGCAGCAACAGCAACTAAGCATATATGGTGGCTAACATAGGCAAATAAGAGCGAGAAGAGAGCAAAAGGAACGGTCGTGAAGCTAGCAATGATCAAAGAAGTGATCCTGAACTCCTACTTACGTCAAACATAACCCAGAAACCGTGTTCACTTCCCGGACTCCGCCGAAAAGAGACCATCACAGCTACAAACGCGGTTGATGCGTTTTAATTCGGATCTGGTGTCAAGTTATCTACAACCGGACATTAACAAATTTCCATCTGCCTATAACCGCAGGCACGGCTTTCGAAAGATTATACCCTGCAGGGGTGTCCCAACTTAGCCCATGACAAGCTCTCGCGATCAATGAAGGAATAGACCTTCACCCAGGAAGACCCGATCAGACTCGGAATCCCGGTTTACAAGACATTTCGACAATGGTAAAACAAGACCAGCAAAGCCTCCCGCTGTGCCGACAAATACCAATAGGAGCTGCACATATCTCGTTCTCAGGGCACATCGGATTGTCCAGACTTCCGGTAGGCCAGCCCAGAGTTGCCCCTGGTGGCCACCGGCGGCCGACAGTTTGGACCAACACTCACGACGAGCACTGGCCCGGGGGGGGGGGTAAATAAAGATGACCCTCAGGCTCCGGAAACCCAAGGGAAAAAAGGGCTAGGTGAGGCAAATGGTAAAACCAATGTTGGGCCTTGCTGGAGGAGTTTTATTCAAAGTGAACTGTCAAGGGGGTCCCATAAATCACCCGACCGCGCAAGGAACGCAAAATCCGGGAACATACCACCGGTATGACAGAAACTAGGGCGGCAAGAGTGGAAAAAAACACCAGGCAAAAGGCCGAGTCTTCCACCCTTTACCAAGTATATAGATGTATAATAATATAAGAGATATTGTGATATCCCAACCAAAATCCTGTCCACCATGGAGAGATCGTCAACTTCACCTGCAACTAGCAACGCTATAAGAGGGGCTGAGCAAAGCGGTAACATAGCCAAGCAACGGTTTGCATAGGAAATGTGTCAAAGGTTAGGGGTTCATGGCAATATGGGATGGCTTGAAGAGCAACAGATAGGTAACGCAGCATAGCGATAGAACGAAGCAACTAGCATAGCAATGATAGTAGTGAGATCCAGGGTAGCGGTCATCTTGCCTGAAATCCCGCAAGGAAGGAGAACGATTCCATGAAGAAGACAAGCGGACGTAGTCGAACGAATCCTCACAATCGCAACATTACCGGAACTAAGAAGCAACATCGAAAAGAAACAAACAACATGATAAATGCACAAGCATAAACATGGCATGATGCACAATCAAGTATGATGCATGTCCAGTTTAAATAGGCATGGCATGGCAAACTGCAACACACAATACTACAATTTAAGTGGAGCTCTATATGCAACGAGTTGCATATTGGCAGAACACCACATCGATTATTTAGCTCTCTCTGGTTTTGGTACACAACAATATTAAATGTTGTTAGACATGGCAAGAGGTGAAACATAATGAAACTACCTATCTAGGCAAGTTTAAATGAGGCCGGAAACAACAAACAACAATTCCGGAAAAATCCCCATGTGCAAATTATGGATTTGGTACTGTTCTGCCCTAAACACAATTTTAATGTTGTTAAACAGAAACATAAAGTGGACCATTTTAAAGTAGGCATTTTTCCACCCCATTTACATATAAAGTTTATTTAAAACCGAGCTACGGTTATTTAGTTATGAAATAAATCATTTTAGCATGGCATTATGCAAAATAAACACAAACAGCATGTTAAACATATTAAACATAGATGAAAGTGGCATATTATTAATCTACACAATTTTCTGAGCATTTTACATATAAAGTTTGTTTAAATCCGATGCACGGTTAATTAGTTATTACATGCATGAGGTTCAAGGGTTTTTCTGCAAAACTGCAGTCTCTGGAAATTAGCTAAATTCGCAGCGTATGAAGAAAAAAACAACATGGGCCGACACTGCCGGCCCAACCGGAACAGGCGCTGGGGGAGGCAGCTCACCATGGGCCACTGGGCCGGTCGGTGGAGGAGGCTGGCAGGAGGGCGCGCTGGGCCAGAGCTGGGCCTTGGAGCTGGGCTGGACGCGGGGATGGGCCGCGAGGCCCACGTGGCCGGTGGGAGGCCGCGGTCAACGGGCGTGGGCGAGCTCCGATGAACTGGTAGACGGCGGCGGCGTGAGATGGCACTCCGGCGAGGCTCGGGGCGGCGCGGAGGCGCGGAACAGGCGGATCCGCAGCGGCGGAGGGCAGATCCGGGCGTGGGGGTTCCATTCCCGGTGATTCCCGGCCGGTCCGGGCGAAAACGATGTCGGTGGCGCGAAATCCGGCGGCGAACTCCATGGCTACGGTGGCTCCTGCAGAGAGAGAGGGAGCTATTGAGGGAGAGGGTGAGCACGAGGAGGAGGGCGAGGCGACGGGAGGCGGCGACCTGGGTCTGGCGGAGGTCGTCGGCGGCGAGACTCCGGTCGCCGGACGGTGCACGGCGGCGGCGGGAAGATCGGGCTCTGCCTGATCCACGCGAGGGAGGAGCGGGGCGGCGCGGTGCGGGCGCTTCGAGCCCAGATCCGGCCCGAGGCGGGCCTGGCGCGGGCCTGGGGGGGCTGGCGGCGGAGGGAGGAAGCCAGGGGCGACGTGGCTAGCCCTGGTTGGCTGCAGGGCGCTGGCTGCGGCGGCGGAGGCCATTGGGGGCGCGCCACTTGGCGGCGGTGGGCTTGGCCGGCGCGCAAAATGAAGCCGGGGTGGGAGGTGGCTGGCTGATGATTGGGGTGCGGAAATTTAGGAGGAGGGGGGATAGCTGCCCAAAAATGGAAGGGGAGGTGTTAAATAGGCTAGGGGCTAGGGTTAGGGGGGTTAGGAGGGGTTTCCGGACCCTCGGATCGCGATCGTGCGCTCCGGACAGAGAGGGGAACTGGGTGGCTGCAGGTGGGCTGTGACGAGAGGGCAACCCGGCAACGGTTTTCGAAGACCGAAAACGTCTGACGCTTGACCGACTATATCGCGGTTATATATTTAACGGTAGGGCTGTCAAACGAACTCCAAATGCGTTGAAACTTGGCAAGCGCTCTATCTACACTATAATAAGACCGCATGCCAAGTTGCAACCCATTCCGAGAACATTTTTATGCCACTTATAAAATAATATCTCGGAGGTGCCGCGGGCGCGTGCGAGTGTGGTCGGGCTTAGAACGGACAACGGAGAGAACCGGCGGAACCAGAACGGATGCAAGTTTTATGAAAACATATGGATGCGATGCACATGATGCTATGAGATGAGATGCATAACAAGAACAAAATGCAAAACAAACGACAAAAAAACCAAACCACGAAGGAAATATCATATAGCATCTCCGGAAAAGGCAAGAGTCGGAGTTACGAATATGGAAAGTTGTATCCGGGGCATTACACTGCGGTTCTGATCGCCCTGCTAAAACATTCCGGACCTGAAACGTGGACTCGGCTGCTTGTGGGCACATCTCTATCATTACCACCTCTATGAGCTCTGTTTCGGTGGACCAAACCTTGCACGATGATGGATCTCGTGTCAAAGCCTGGCTCTATGGGGTCGACTTGAGCTCTCCGCCCAACACTGAGCATGCGTCTGTCATCTTGCGGCCGATGGGCGTAAGACCCACTTCTCGAAGGAGGAGTGGGCACTCGACGCCTGTCATCGCGATCAAATCGATCATCATAGTGGTCCCGCCAGCCTTCACCTCCCATGCGCCTCGGAGGCGACCTTGGACTGTGAGCCGACTAAACAGTATTCACAGCGACAGATCGACTGTGAATCCTGTTACGTGACTGTGACACAGCTGAATTCTGATCTCCTACTGCCCGGAGCAAATCTCTGATCTGCATCAAGCCTCTTCCAGCCTCTGACTAAGAGAGGCTGAATTGACTCCGCTATGTGGGCTGCAGCTGCCAAATTCTGAATTGGGGTTCGATATACCTGAGTTGGTTGCGGAAAGAGCTGACGTCGATTGGAGTTAGTCGCTCGTTGACGCGCACGCTCGTCGAGTGCTCGCTGAAGGTTCTCCAGTCGAGTGTGTTCAGCCAGGTTGGCTAAACGCGCCTCTTCCAGGGCACGAGCCTCAGGAGTTTCTCCTGCAATGGGAGTATGCAGGGCATCCATGTTCCGGCGGCGAAGTTCTTCCCTCTGCTGGGAAGTGAGCGGCTCGGGTTGGTACTCTTCATGGGCTTGAGCAGGGTCGTCCTCGTCGTCCATCCCGTCGCCGCAGGGGAAACCGGGAGGACTACGGGGCCCGTTGACCATCAGGACCTCCGCCGCCGGATCACTGCTATCGCACGCGGATGCAGTCTCTACGGAGCTAGTCGAACAGGCCGTAGAGAGATTCGTCAGGCTCAATCGCCGTGACTTGGGTGGTGGCCGATTGGCGAGCCACTGCGTGTCTCACCCATCGCTGGAGCCTCGACCGACCGGAGCGCTTTCGCTGGCGGGAGACAGGGAGGGAGGACGGTGCAGGAGTCGACCGGTATGGGGTCGACGGCTGCCGCAGCAAGACGCCGCGGACACACGCCCGAAAGTGCGTCGCCCCGCGGATGGGGAGTGCGTCGATGTCTAGTGGTGCCTCCTGGAGCCAAGCGGAGTCGTCGGCGGTAAAAGTGAGTGCACCGAGACGGATCTCGTGGCACTCGACCAGAGCTCCGCCGGAAACCATGATGAAGGCGATCGGACAAATTGCAACTTCTCCAAAAAAGTCGCTAAGACACAGGCCCCACGGTGGGCGCCAACTGTCGTGGTTCTAAGTCTGACAGTAGAATGGGGGGTAAGTATGGAAAGGCAAGGTCCTAGCTATGGAGTAGTTGTACACACGGGTGTTTAGCGAGTTCAGGCCCTTCTCTGAGGAAGTAACAGCCCTACGTCTCGGGGCCCGGAGGCGGTCGACTGATCTCTGTGTATATGAGTTATCGGGGTGCGAACCCTTCAACCAGTGGAGGGGGTGGCTTATATAGAGGATGCCAGGACCCCAGCCAGCCCACGTAGAGGAGGGTTAAAGTACATTAAGGCTGGGCATTACTGGTAACGCCCTACATAAAGTGTCATCATGACCATTAAGACAATTCAATTACAGACCGTTTGGATGCAGAGTAGATCCTAAACTTCTGATGGTCGAGTGCATCTTCATGGTCGAGTGTCTTCTAGCCAGTCGAGTGGAGTCTCCCTTGGTCGAGTGGAACTTCTCTTGGTCGACTGGAAGGTAGCTTCGTATGATGATGTCCTTGGGCATGGTATCCTAGATAGGTCCATGACCCTACCCTAGGTACATAACCTCATCACTCGTCGAAGCATGCGTCGGTCATTTTGTGTTTTACCTTCATCTCCAGAGCCATGAGCGTTACTTTCAGGCGGGTATCCTCGGGCCTGCATCCTTCATACAATGGAGTAACCGCGTCTATCTCTAGTTGATCCAGCTTGGCTTTCTCTCGGGCGGCAGCTCTTGCGTTATCCGTCTGCTTGAGAAGCAGCTCTTGAATATGAGGGTCCTGCACCCAGCCTCCATCGTCGTCTGCTCCGGCATCTTCATCTTCATGATCATGCCCTTCGTCTTGATCTTCCTCATCATCATGTACGACATCTTCTACATGATGACTGTGTACATCATCACCGCCGTGATCATGTCCTGGAGATTCTTCGTCTTCTCGCCCGCCCTCGCCGCAGTGGTACTTGTCTTGTTGCCCTTCCTCATTTCTTGCCCGGCCCCCTTGGACGACTTCATAGTCATCTTCATCAACTTGCCACCGATAGCCATCCATGAAACCACTCAAGAGCAGGTGGTCCCGCACCTGCCCGGAATCCGGGTCCGCAATAAGGCTCTTCAGCTTGCATCTTCGACACAGACATCTTATCTCCGTCTCGTTCTTTTGAAGCATCTCGGCCTTAGTGGAGCTCAAAAACCTATTCACAATGCCTTCGGTCATCGTGCGGACCATGGTCGCCTACGGGGTAGAGCAAAACGATATTTTAGAACAAAGAAAAAATTTGGCATGACCTTCCCTAAAAATAGGACCAAAAAGAATGCATAGTGCCAAAATTCTCGCCGAAACGGAAATGAATCAACATTCCGGCAAAATATTGGCAACTATCACATTTCAAATACCGGTACCTGTAGACACAAACATATATGCAACACCACAAACACAAGCAACACCACAAACATACATAGATCTAGATAGGCCACAAAAAGTGCATGTACACGTTGTTGGAGCGAGCTAGGGAGAAAAAAAGTAGATCTACATCATGAAGATAGCTTTCCCATTACTTATCTATCAAAAAAAGGTAATTTCACCACTTAATTTTGATGAATCTATGGTGGAAATGAGGTGAGGAGGAGGAGGCAGCCGAGACAAGCTTGGAGGAGGAGGTGGAGAGAATGAAGTGGGGAAAGTGAGTGGGTAGGTGGGCTGTCCAAAATATCTTGTTGGTCCCAGGTTACTAATGGCGCACCACCAGCAAAATGCGCCATTAGTAACCCTGGTTACTAATGGCGCACCTGCAGGTGGTGCGCCATTAGTACTTTTTGCAGAAAAGTAAAAAAAAATATGTATACTAATGGCGCACTGTAGAAAAGTGCGCCATTAGTAGTTTAAACTAGTAATGGCGCACTTTGACACGGTGCGCCATTAGTAGGTTTGCAAAAAAGAAAAAAAATACTAATGGCGCACTGCCTGCGTGGTGCGCCATTACTAGTTCTAACTAGTAATGGCGCACTTTGACATCACGCGCCATTAGTATGTATGGAAAAATGGGAAAAAAATCAATAGTAGTGGCGCACCATGTGTCTGGTGCGCCATTAGTGTCTTCCACACTAATGGCGCACCTCCAACCGGTGCGCCATTAGTATATAGTAGTGGTGCACTATTTACCTGGTGTGAGGTGCGCCATTAGTATATAGTAGTGGTGCACTATTTACCTGGTGTGCCATTAGTATCAGTCCTATCTATAGCCCTTTTCCTAGTAGTGTCAGTCCCGTGTTATTGCATCCGGAATACCGGCAAGTGAACCGTGATGCGTGAAATCAATACTCCTAGCAACTGTGTTGCTGGGTGGTTAAGGGACACTAATTTCGTTCTTAGCGTGTTGGTTATTGAATCATCATTCTTAGACTGAATGTGCTACCTAGTCCTTGTTTCCAGTGCACTCTTCGATCAATGAGTTAGGATTGTGTCAATCCCCCGCTCTTTTGATCATGTCGTCTTGCCCTGAAAAGCAAGATTGTTCTCGAGCTTAGTAATATATCAGTAGTTCATGATTGTTCGAATATCTTCTTGAAAGTATCACCGAGTTGTCACCTGACCGCTATGTTGAGTTCGTGATCAAGTTGGTTTCCTTGTAAACCAAACTTTCTCTAAGAATCTATGTTGGATACCCTGAGCTAGTTGGTTAAGCTAAACAACAACTTGGAGAGTTGGAAGGTAAAAGCTTGCCCGACTTAGTTCATTTTAAGGGATATCCTGTGTGTGTGTGTTGAAGAAGGATGATGTCTACATTAATTGATCCCTGTGGTCAATTATTGGACCTATCATGTTAACCAATCTTTGATTTGAGTATGGGCTATCATCAAATCAAATCAGAACCAACGATATTCGTAATGTTATCTTACTCGTGGTTGTTTCCTCGAGCATACAACATTATATCTCTCGGGTCTGACCAAATCTACCACCTTGTTCATATAATCGTGGAATTCCACTTATATGGAAACCTGGATGAATTATTATTGAGCCCATCAGTAACATTTTTATCGTCTCCATGATTCGTGTTGAACATCAAGTTAGTATTGGAAACTTCTATAAGCATTATCTTCGTGTCCCGTTCATGAAGCATATGCTTGGATGAAAGAAGTGACTTCCTCTAGTTCATGTGCAGTTGATGCAAGTTGTCGCCGTGAATTCGAGAAAGCCAATGTTGCTTCCTCTGGAATCATCCCAAGTTAGTCACACATATGTGCTAAGTACTCTATGGTTTGATAGGTTGGCCGCCTCCATTCCATATGTGTTTCCTACCACACCAAGCCACTGATTGACTTGTTCAAGGAGAAGAAGCTTCTTCATAAGAGCTAATCATATGACTTATGTAAGGACTTCATTATCCGCAATGATGGTTTCCCACCTGAACTCGGTAGTGTTTCATTGTAAGACTACTACGTGGCCATGCTTGTCTGGGACAACATGTTCACTTGTTTGTAGCAGAACCAACTAATGTTTTGGAGCTTTCTATCGTAGTCTATTCCCGAGAATCTCGCAACGTCATCTCATCGATTTGTGTTGCAAACTTTCATTTTTCGTTCTAGACTCGATGGGTATAGAATATTTTGATACCAACCAGATCTGAATCTCAGGCAGATATGATGGTTGGAACGTTTCCCGAGAACTATAATATTGGTCCCTCTGTAACCCGATAAAGTGGATGTCGTGGCTAACACACCCAGCCGAAAGACCTATTATTGTAGTATCTTGATTGAGGAAGTTGGCCACCTCCCCATAAGGATTTCGTAGGATTTACTTCACTAGTTGTTCCTTATGGATTCTTGTGCTCCTGAAGTCTGACCTTTTACTTGATGTTCTAGATACCAAACCATATCTATTAATGGACTACGCTAGTACATCAAGGAGAACATTAGAAGCAGAGTGCTAAATGTCTCTTGGTCGATCATCCAAAATTTGTTTCCTTGGCCTTGCTAAGGTGAAATCTGAGAAGGTGTTATCTTCCTTTGCATCTTCATCGTCCATCGCTGTTCATCATGGTAGCAGGTTGTGTTGCCAGGATCCTTGACACAGATATTGGTAAAACCTTGATGAATATGGAAATGCTCAAGTTCTCGAGAGCACGCGCAAGCTCTAGGTTTTATCGTCGGCATTAATTGGGATTGCACCCAGTTTTCTTCGGTTATGCTATAGCCATTCCAACAGTGGAATCACTCTCTACTATTGGGTTCCTCCCCAGTTACTAGAATCATTTCCAGCATTTGCATTTTGCTCCCAGCTTGCAGTGCCATTGTGCATCCTACCATGGGTTCCACCCATTCCTGGTGATAATAAAAAAATCATCCGTTGTGTTGTTTTCAACAAGGTAATCCACATCATCTATTCTCGTCTGGGTATGCCATTCTTGTTGGGGAACGTTGCATAAAATAAAAAATTTCCTATGTTCACCAAGATCAATCTATGAGTTCATCTAGAAACGAGAGAGGGGAGTGCATCTACATACCCTTGTAGATCGCGAGCGGAAGCGTTCAAGAGAACGGGTTTGAGGGAGTCGTACTCGTCATGATCCAAATCACCGGAGATCCTAGCGCAGAACGGACGTCACCTCCGCATTCAACACACGTACGGTCAGCGTGACGTCTCCTCCTTCTTGATCCAGCAAGGGGAAAGGAGAGGTTGATGAAGATCCAGCAGCACGACGGCGTGGTGGTGGATGCTGCAGGGATCCCGGCAGGGCTTCGCCAAGCGTCTGCCGGAGGGAGAGGTGTAGCAAGGGGGAAGGGAGGCGCCAAGTGCATGGGTGCGGCTGCCCTCCCTCCCCCCTCCTTATATAGGGACCACAGGGGGGCGCCGGCCCTAGGAGATCCCATCTCCAAGGGGGGGCGGCGGCCAAGGGGGTGGCTTGCCCCCCAAGGCAAGTGGACGCGCCCCCACCCTAGGGTTTCCAGCCCTAGGCGCAGGAGGGGCAAGGGGGGCGCACCAGCCCATCAGGGGCTGGTTCCCCTCCCCACTTCAGCCCACGGGGCCCTCCGAGATAGGTGGCCCCACCCGGTAGACCCCCGGGACCCTTCCGGTGGTCTTGGTACAATACCGGTGACCCCCAAAACATTCCCGATGGCCGAAACTCGACTTCCCATATATAATTCTTTACCTCCGGACCATTCCGGAACTCCTCGTGACGTCCGGGATATCATCTGGGACTTCGAATAACTTTCGGTTTGCTGCATACTAATATCTCTACAACCCTAGCGTCACCGAACCTTAAGTGTGTAGACCCTACGGGTTCGGGAGACACGTAGACATGACCGAGATGGCTCTCCGGTCAATAACCAACAGCGGGATCTGGATACCCATGTTGGCTCCCACATGCTCCTCGATGATGTCATCGGATGAACCACGATGTCGAGGATTCAAGCAACCCCGTATACAATTCCCTTTGTCAATCGGTATGTTACTTGCCCGAGATTCGATCGTCGGTATCCCAATACCTCGTTCAATCTCGTTACCGGCAAGTCACTTTACTCGTACCGTAATGCATGATCCCGTGACCAGACACTTGGTCACTTTGTGCTCATTATGATGATGCATTACCGAGTGGGCCCAGAGATACCTCTCCGTCATACGGAGTGACAAATCCCAGTCTGGATCCGTGTCAACCCAACAGACACTTTCGGAGATACCCGCAGTATACCTTTATAGTCACCCAATTACGTTGTGACGTTTGGTACACCCAAAGCACTCCTACGGTATCCGGGAGTTACACGATCTCATGGTCTAAGGAAAATATACTTGACATTGGAAAAGCTCTAGCAAACGAACTACACGATCTTGTGCTATGCTTTGGATTGGGTCTTGTCCATCACATCATTCTCCTAATGATGTGATCTCGTTATCAATGACATCCAATGTCCATAGTCAGGAAACCATGACTATCTTTTGATTAATGAGCTAGTCAACTAGAGGCTCACTAGGGACATGTTGTGGTCTATGTATTCACACGTGTATTACGATTTCCGGATAATACAATTATTGCAGGAATAAAAGACAATTATCATGAACAAGGAAATATAATAATAATCCTTTTATTATTGCCTCTAGGGCATATTTCCAACAGTCTCCCACTTGCACTAGAGTCAATAATCTAGTTACATTGTGATGAATCGAACACCCATAGAGTTCTGGTGTTGATCATGTTTTGCTCGCGGAAGAGGTTTAGTCAACGGATCTGCGACATTCAGATCCATATGTACTTTGCAAATATCTATGTCTCCATCTTGAACATTTTCACGGATGGAGTTGAAACGACGCTTGATGTGCCTGGTCTTCTTGTGAAACCTGGGCTCCTTGGCAAGGGCAATAGCTCCAGTGTTGTCACAGAAGAGAGTGATCGGCCCCGACGCATTGGGTATGACTCCTAGGTCGGTGATGAACTCCTTCACCCATATTGCTTCATGCGCTACCTCCGAGGCTGCCATGTACTCCGCTTCACATGTAGATCCTGCCACGACGCTCTGCTTGCAACTGCACCAGCTTACTACTCCACGATTCAAGATATACACGTATCTGGTTTGTGACTTAGAGTCATGCAGATCTGTGTCGAAGCTAGAATCAACGTAACACTTTACGATGAGCTCTTCGTCACCTCCATAAATGAGAAACATGTCCTTTGTCTTTTTCAGGTACTTCAGGATATTCTTGACCGTTGTCTAGTGTTCCTTGCCGAGATCACTTTGGTACCTTCCTACCAAACTTACGACAAGGTTTACATCAGGTCTGGTACACAACATGGCATACATAATAGATCCTATGGCTGAGGCATAGGGGATGACACTCATCTCTTCTTTATCTTCTGCCGTGGTCGGGCATTGAGCCGAGCTCAATTTCACACCTTGCAATACAGGAAAGAACCCTTTCTTGGACTGATCCATATTGAACTTCTTGAATATCTATCAAGGTATGTGCTTTGTGAAAGACCTATGAGGCGTCTTGATCTATCCCTATAGATCTTGATGCCTAATATGTAAGCAGGTTCTCCAAGGTCCTTCATTGAAAAACACTTATTCAAGTAGGTCTTAATGCTGTCCAAAAGTTCTATATCATTTCCCATAAAAAGTATGTCATCTACATATAATATGAGAAATGCTATATAGCTCCCACTCACTTTCTTGTAAATGCAGGCTTCTCCATAAGTCTGCATAAACCCAAATGCTTTGATCATCTCATCAAAGCGAATGTTCCAACTCCGAGATGCTTGCACCAGCCCATAAATGGAACACTGGAGCTTGCACACCTTGTTAGCATTCTTAGGATCGACAAAACCTTCCGGCTGCATCATATACAGTTCTTCCTTAAGATGTCTGTTATGGAATGCCGTTTTGACGTCCATCTGCCATATCTCCTAATCATAATATGCGGCAATTGCTAACATGATTCAGACGGACTTTAGCTTCGCTACGGGAGAGAATGTCTCATCGTAGTCAACCCCTTGAACTTGTCGATAACCCTTAGTGACAAGTCGAGCTTTATAGATGGTAACATTACCATCCACGTCCGTCTTCTTCTTAAAGATCCATTTGTTTTCTATCGCTCGCCGATCATCGGGAAAGTCTGTCAAAGTCCATACTTCGTTTTCATACATGGATCCTATCTCGGATTGCATGGCTTCAAGCCATTTGTTGGAATCTGGGCCCACCATCGCTTCTTCATAGTTCGAAGGTTCACCGTTGTCTAACAACATGATTTCCAGGATAGGGTTGCCATACCACTCTGGTGTGGAACGTGTCCTTGTGGACCTACGAAGTTCAATAGCAACTTGATCCGAAGTACCTTGATCATCATCATTAATTTCCTCTCTAGTCGGTGTAGGCACCACAGGAACATTTTCCTGACCTGCACTACTTTCCGGTTCAAGAGGTAGTACTTCATCGAGTTCCACTTTCCTCCCACTTACTCCTTTCGAGAGAAACTCTTTTTCCAGAAAGGATCCATTCTTGGCAACAAAGATCTTGCCTTCGGATCTAAGGTAGAAGGTATACCCAATGGTTTCCTTAGGTTATCCTATGAAGACGCATTTTTCCGACTTGGGTTCGAGCTTTTCAGGTTGAAGTTTCTTGACATAAGCATCGCATCCCCAAACTTTTAGAAACGACATCTTAGGTTTCTTCCCAAACCATAATTCATATGGCGTCGTCTCAACAGATTTAGACGGAGCCCTATTTAAAGTGAATGTAGTTGTCTCTAGAGCGTATCCCCAAAATGATAGCGGTAAATCGGTAAGAGACATCATAGATCGTACCATATCCAATAGAGTGCGATTATGACGTTCGGACACACCATTATGTTGACGTGTTCCAAGCGGCGTGAGTTGTGAAACGATTCCACATTTCCTTAAGTGCGTACCAAATTCGTGACTTAAATATTCTCCTCCATGATTTGATCGTAAGAACTTTATCTTTCGGTCACGTTGATTCTCTACCTCATTCTGAAATTCCTTGAACTTTTCAAAGGTCTCAGGCTTGTGTTTCATCAAGTAGACATACCCATATCTACTCAAGTCATCAGTGAGAGTGAGAACATAACGATATCCTTCGCGAGCCTCAACGCTCATTGGACCGCACGCATCGGTATGTATGATTTCCAATAAGTTGGTTGCTCGCTCCATTGTTCCGGAGAACTGAGTCTTGGTCATTTTGCCCATGAGGCATGGTTCGCATGTGTCAAACGATTCATAATCGAGAGACTCTAAAAGTCCATCAGCATGGAGCTTCTTCATGCACTTGACACCAATGTGACCAAGGCGGCAGTGCCACAAGTATGTGGGACTATTGTTATCAACTTTACATCTTTTGGTATTCACACTATGAATATGTGTAACATTACGTTCGAGATTCATTAAGAATAAACCATTGACCATCGGGGCATGACCATGAAACATATCTCTCATATAAATAGAACAACCATTATTCTCGGATTTAAATGAGTAGCCATCTCGTATTAAACGAGATCCAGATACAATGTTCATGCTCAAACTTGGCACTAAATAACAATTATTGAATTTTAAAACTAATCCCGTAGGTAAATGCAGAGGTAGCGTGCCGACGGCGATCACATCGACCTTGGAACCATTCCCGACGCGCATCATCACCTCGTCCTTCACCAGTCTCCGCTTATTCCGCAGCTCCTGCTTAGAGTTACAAATATGAGCAACGGCACCGGTATCCAATACCCAGGAGCTACTACGAGCACTGGTAAGGTACACATCAATTACATGTATATCACATATACCTTTAGTGTTGCCGGCCTTCTTGTCCGCTAAGTATTTGGGGCAGTTCCGGTTCCAGTGACCCTTTCCTTTGCAATAAAAGCACTCAGTTTCAGGCTTGGGTCCATTCTTTGACTTCTTCCCGGCAACTGGCTTACCGGGCGCAGCAACATCCTTGTCGTCCTTCTTGAAGTTCTTTTTACCCTTGCTTTTCTTGAACTTGGTGGTTTTATTGACCATCAACACTTGATGTTCCTTTGTGATTTCTACCTCTGCTGACTTCAGCATTGAAAATACTTCAGGAATAGTTTTCACCATCCCCTGCATATTGTAGTTCATCACAAAGCTCTTGTAGCTTGGTGGGAGCGACTGAAGGATTCTGTCAATGACCGCCTCGTCCGGGAGGTTAATGTCCAGCTGGGACAGGCGGTTGTGCAACCCAGACATTTTGAGTATGTGCTCACTGACAGAACTATTTTCCTCCATCTTACAACTATAGAACTTGTCGGAGACTTCATATCTCTCGACCCGGGCATGAGCTTGGAAAACCATTTTCAGCTCCTCGAACATCTCATATGCTCCATGTTGCTCAAAACGCTTTTGGAGACCCGGTTCTAAGCTGTAAAGCATGCCGCACTGAACGAGGGAGTAATCATCAGCACGTGTCTGCCAAACGTTCAAATCGTCTTGTAGTGCTGGGAGAGTAGGTGGGTCACCTAACGGTGCTTCAAGGACATATGATTTCTTGGCAGCTATGAGGATGATCCTCAGGTTCCGGACCCAGTCCGTATAGTTGCTGCCATCATCTTCCAGCTTGGTTTTCTCTAGGAACGCGTTGAAGTTCATGTTGACATGAGCGTTGGCCATTTGATCTACAAGACACTTTTGCAAAGATTTTAGACTAAGTTCATGATAATTAAGTTCATCTAATCAAATTATTTATTGAACTCCCACTCAGATTAGACATCCCTCTAGTCATCTAAGTGTTACATGATCCGAGTCGACTAGGCCGTGTCCGATCATCACGTGAGACGGACTAGTCATCATCGGTGAACATCTCCATGTTGATCGTATCTTTCATATGACTCATGTTGGACCTTTCGGTCTCTTGTGTTCCGAGGCCATGTCTGTACATGCTAGGCTCGTCAAGTTAACCTAAGTGTTTTGCATGTGTAACTCTGTCTTACACCCGTTGTATGTGAACGTTAGAATCTAGCACACCCGATCATCACGTGGTGCTTCGAAACAATGAACTGTCGCAATGCTGCACAGTTAGGGGGAACACTTTCTTGAAATTATTATGAGGGATCATCTTATTTACTACCGTCATTCTAAGTAAACAAGATGCAAAAAACATGATAAACATCACATGCAATCAAATAGTAGTGACATCATATGGCCAATATCATATAGCTCCTTTGATCTCCATCTTCGGGGCTCCATGATCATCTTCGTCACCGGCATGACACCCATGATCTCCATCATCATGATCTCCATCATCGTGCCTCCATGAAGTTGCTCGCCAACTATTACTTCTACTACTATAGCTAACGGTTTAGCAATAAAGTAAAGTAATTACATGGCGTTAAATCATTGACACGCAGGTCATATAATAACTAAGACAACTCCTATGGCTCCTGCCGGTTGTCATACTCATCGACATGAAAGTCGTGATTCCTATTACAAGAACATGATCTCATACATCACAATATATCATTCATCATTCATCACAACTTTTGGCCATATCACATCACAAAGCAATTGCTGCAAAAACAAGTTAGACGTCCTCTAATTGTTGTTGCATCTTTTACGTGGCTGCAATAGGGTTCTGGCAAGAATGTTTTCTTACCTACGAAAAAGCCACAACGTGATTTGTCAACTTCTATTTACCCTTCATAAGGACCCTTTTCATCGAATCCGCTCCAACTAAAGTGGGAGAGATAGACACCCGCTAGCCACCTTATGCAACTAGTGCATGTCAGTCAGTGGAACCTGTCTCACGTAAGCGTACGTGTAAGGTCGGTCCGGGCCGCTTCATCCCACAATACCGCTGAATCAAAATAAGACTAGTAGTGGCAAGAAAGTTGACAACATCTACGCCCACAACAGATTTGTGTTCTACTCGTGCAAAGAGAACTATGCATAGACGTAGCTCATGATGCCACTGTTGGGGAACGTTGCATAAAATAAAAAATTTCCTATGTTCACCAAGATCAATCTATGAGTTCATCTAGCAAGGACAGAGGGGAGTGCATCTACATACCCTTGTAGATCGCGAGCGGAAGCATTCAAGAGAACGGGGTTGATGGAGTCGTACTCGTCGTGATCCAAATCACCGGAGATCCTAGTGCCGAACGGACGGCACCTCCTCAACACACGTACGGTCAGCGTGACGTCTCCTCCTTGATCTAGCAAGGGGAAAGGAGAGGTTGATGAAGATCCAGTAGCACCACGGCGTGGTGGTGGATGCAGCAGGGATCCCGGCAGGGCTTCACCAAGCGTGTGCGGGAGGGAGTGGTGTAGCAAGGGGGAAGGGAGGCGCCAAGTGCATGGGTGCGGCTGACCTCCCTCCCCCCTCTTTATATAGGGACCCCAGGGGGCGCCGGCCCTAGGAGATCCCATCTCCAAGGGGGGCGGCGACCAAGGGGTGGCTTCCCCCCAAGGCAAGTGGAGGCGCCCCCACCCTAGGGTTTCCAACCCTAGGCATAGGGGGGCCCAAGGGGGGGCACACCAGCCCACCAGGGGCTGATTCCCCTCCCCACTTCAGCCCACGGGGCCCTCCGGGATAGGTGGCCCCACCCGGTGGACCCCCGGGACCCTTCCGGTGGTCTCGGTACAATACCGGTGACCCCCGAAACTTTCCCGATGGCCGAAACTCGACTTCCCATATATAATTCTTTACCTACGGACCATTTCGGAACTCCTCGTGACATCCGGGATCTCATCTGGGACTCCGAACAACTTTCGGTTTGCTGCATACTAATATCTCTACAACCCTAGCGTCACCAAACCTTATGTTGTAGACCCTACGGGTTCAGGAGACACGTAGACATGACCGAGACGGCTCTCCCGTCAATAACCAATAGCGGGATCTGGATACCCATGTTGCCTCCCACATGATCCTCGATGATCTCATCGGATGAACCACGATGTCGAGGATTCAAGCAACCCCGTATACAATTCCCTTTGTCAATCGGTATGTTACTTGCCCAAGATTCGATCGTCGGTATCTCAATACCTCGTTCAATCTCGTTACCGGCAAGTCACTTTACTCGTACCGTAATGCATGATCCCGTAACCAGACACTTGGTCACTTTGAGCTCATTATGATGATGCATTACCGATTGGGCCCAGAGATACCTCTCCGTCATACGGAGTGACAAATCCCAGTCTCGATCCGTGTCAACCCAACAGACACTTTCGGAGATACCCGCAGTATACCTTTATAGTCACCCAGTTATGTTGTGATGTTTGGTACATCCAAAGCACTCCTACGGTATCCGGGAGTTACACGATCTCATGGTCTAAGGAAAAGATACTTGACATTGGAAAAGCTCTAGCAAACAAACTACACGATCTTGTGCTATGCTTAGGATTGGGTCTTGTCCTCACATCATTATCCTAATGATGTGATCTCATTATCAATGACATCCAATGTCCATAGTCAGGAAACCATGACTATCTGTTGATTAACGAGCTAGTCAACTAGAGGCTCACTAGGGACATGTTGTGGTCTATGTATTCACACGTGTATTACGATTTCTGGATAATACAATTATTGCATGAATAAAAGACAATTATCATGAACAAGGAAATATAACAATAATCCTTTTATTATTCCCTCTAGGGCATATTTCCAACAATTCTTTCATACTCCACCAAACGATTGTTGATGAATTGCCTTAGGCTGGTATAAAGAGTCTTAAAGATCTCTATATCAAAAGTAATTCTTTTTTCCACTTAAGGTGATAATTCTACTAGTCACCTCCTCCAACATGTTTCGTTATGGTGTCATGGCAACTCAACTCGTTGCTACATTGACAACCATTCACCACCCTGTTAACTGTCGGATTGTTGCCAACCTAGTGAACCTTCATCATCTGTTTCACTCCATCCCTCTGGATGTATGCTTCATGTCTCAGCCCCAGATATGTTTCAATGTCCCATTCCGCGAATTGATCCTGAGTTGTTCGATCTTCGAGAAGATCGATCCTTCTAGAGTTTTTCCTTTCCTCTCGCTGTCATGATGGTTCGAGTTCTCAGAGCAAGACATCAAGACAAAGATGGTGCTTGAATCAACGCCCTTATGAAGTGCAACCAGGATCATGCATATTGTGTTAGCTTTGTGACGCCTGCCTTCTTACCTCATGTCGAGAATCTCGGGACGAGATTCTCGTTTAGTGGGGGTGAGTTGTCACAACCCTAGAACTAGTTGCATAAGCATCCATGCATCATGTCTATATTTGTTTGAAATTTGAATTGGGGATTGCTCAAACCCTAGCAGATAATAATTTCAACTAGGTTAAAGTTTAAATCATTTCAATGAACCCAAAGTGCCCTTCAGAAAAGTTCATCATTTTTGTATTGGTCCAGAACCTGTGCCAAAAATGGCGCACATTTTCCTAGATCACTCTGGATTTTTGATTTAATCCATAAAGTATTTGCATTTGGGCATTTAATTCCTATAAATATTTTAATTGCCCAAATAATTCTGAAAATGGTTAAGAGCTGTTGGAAAATATTTCAACAGTGCCCAAAATTTATTTCAGGATTTTTAGAAAAGGTTTAGTCTTTTTACTTAATCAAAACAAAGGAAGATAAATAGAAAAGAAAACCAGAAACTAAAATAGCAAGAAAGAGAGAGAGAGAGAGAGAGAGAGAGAGAGAGAGAGAGAGAGACAGGGTTTTTACCTGGCGCTCACCTGGCCTGGCCCAGCACGGCCCAGCCCAGCTGGCCGATGCCAGTCATCTCCCTCCTCTCACCAGAAGGACGAGAATCGCGTGCTCGACGGGCGCGCCCACGCGCCCGAGCCACCTCCTACTTCTGCTGACGCTGGAGGCTGGCTGGAGATGACACGGGACCCCCCTCGATCCCCTCTCACTTTCCCCTCTCTCCCAGGACCTCTTCCCCCTGCTCTGCTCTCTCTCGCCCGAGTCCGAGCGTGTCTTGAGAGCGCCGACGAGCACCACCGCACCCAGAGCCTCCCCCCGACCTATCCCCGTGCCCTAGAGCTCGTCTACGACCTCTTCTTTGTCCTCGACGAGCTACGCATCACCGGACGCCCCCGAGCGCTCTCCCTGTCAACTTCTTCAACCACGGCCGCCGAGATCGTCGGCGTCCTTCCGTCGTCTTTAGCCCTTCCCTGAGCTCGTAGAGGCGACCGCTGCAACTGCCGTGAGCCCCTCACCCGATCCCCTCTCTCCCCTGCCTCGTTTGCATCGCATAGCCGTCGAATCCACCGGAGCCGTGAGCTTCCGCCCGCCAGTGTCAGGACCCCGACTCAATGCCACATCGATCTAGCATGTAACACCTCATATCACTTTGCGGCCTCACGCACGGTATTCCCACGGGTGTCGCCTTACCTTTACCCCGGACCGTTTGCGCCTTTTGGCACACGTATATGACAGTGTCGCTAGCATCTATATGATAAGGAGCCCGGGCTGACATGGCTAGTCGTAAACCCAAAGTGGCACAAACTTACAGGGACAGGCATCCATGACCCAGCATCGAACGTGTCGGTCATCAGCGAGTGAATCCAGGCTGTAGCACTAGGCTAGCAGGACTCCGGTGAACCGGGCTGTAGCGGGCTAACAGGACTCCGGTATTCATCGCGTGACATTTCCCCGAAGGGACAGACACAGGAACGAAGAAGGACACATGCCAGCCAGCCTAAGTGTTCCGGAGCAGTAGCAAGCTACCATGGCTCGGTGGAAACACTAGGAGACATTTCCCGGTAAGAGAGGCTACTAAAGATAAACAACTAGATAGTCAGATCCCACACATACCAAGCATTTCAATAACATACACACAATATGCTCGATATGTGCAATACAACATGGCATCACAAAATGACTCTACGACTCAGTAGTTTTTATTCAATAGGCTCCGAGGAGCGAGATATTACAAACATGGGTCTCATGACCCAACACTCAGAGCATACAAGTCAAAGCACAAGCGGAAGCTATCATGTCTGAGTACAGACATCTATAAATGAAAAAGGCTGAAAGCCTGACTATCTACCAGATCCTGCCGAGGGCACAAGATCGTAGCTGAGGTAACAAGCTAAACGTCGAAGTCCACGAGGTACTACTAGCGAGACTGAAGTCTCTCTGCAAAAACATAGATTAAGCAACGTGAGTACAAATGTACCCAGCAAGACTTACATCAGAACTAACTACATATGCATCATTATCAACAAGGGGGGTGGTGGAGTTTAACTGCAGCAAGCCAGCTTTGACTCGGTGGCTATCCTGAACTACGACTGCAAGTAACTCTTTTGAGGTGGCGCACACGAGTCCACATATTCACCATATCAATACACCACTATGGATCCGCTCCCGTCTCCCTACGAGAACGCCATCCATAGCACTCACGCTTATCTTGCCTATTTTAGGGTATCCACTTTCACTTGTCTATGAACTGTACAAGGGGTCCAAGTTTCCATATCCGAGGAATCCGGCTATTCGAATAGATGATGTTAACCCTGCAGGGGTGTACTTCTTCACACACGCTCTCGCCACTTACCGCCCTGTACACGTCATGTACCTCGGCAACCTTCAAGCGGAAGCCGGGTGAGGGAGTCGGCCACGACCTGACTAACCGAACAAGTCTCTAGTCCAGGTTTATCGCCTATTCGGGTTCCATCCGCAAGGAGATCCGGCCGGGGTGTCGCTTACGGCCCCAAACGATGTGAGCAGGGTTCCCAAGCCCACCATCCGGGTGCCACTTGGTACACCGGGCCACTGTGCCTAGTCTGCCCCAAGCCCACCTGTACCGGGTGCCACTTGGTAGACTACTAACACTACCTACAAACACCAGAAACTAGTTGCAACTCCTGGACAGAGATCATGTTGATTAATAAGTCGAGAGAGCTTGGAGCGCCCGGAGCCCAATGTGTGGTAGTAACTAATCATGGATCACAAACACAGAACTCAGTTCCTGAGGACGATTGCAATGAGACAACCCACCATGTACTCCTACATGGCCTCTCACCGCTACCTTTACCAAATCGTGTTCACGCACTTAGCTCACACACAGTAGGACATGTTCACACACCTATGATTCATCCCCGATGAATCAGACCTGACTCAACTCTAAGCAGTAGCAGGCATGAAAACAAACATGAATGAGTAGGCACAACAGGGCTCAAACAACTCCTACTCATGCTAGTGGGTTTCATCTATTTACTGTGGAATGACAGGTCATGCAAAGGATAAAGGGGTTCAGCTACCGCAGCAAGTAACAAATATGTCGTTGTTGTCCTAATGCAGTAAAAGAGAGCAGGAGCGAGAGAGTGGGATTTTATCGGAATGAACAAGGGGGTTTTGCTTGCCTGGCACTTCTGAAGATAGCATAGCTCTTCATCGGTGTCATCGAACTCATCGTCGAACCACGTCTATCGAGAGGGGACAAATACCGGCAAACAAGGGAGAACACAATCAATGCAATGCACAATATGATGCATGCTATGACATGGCAATATGAATGTGTTTTGGGCTAATGCACCTAGCTATGATTTAAATGAAGTTGGTTTGAATACATGATTCAAATTCCAACTCCATATATGGTTATTTAAATGCCCTTTATTTGTTTTGTCCAAAACAGAGGACAAACATTGTTCAAACATGCATGAAAATGGTACAGATGGATTCCTTGAATTCTTCTGATAATTTTTCATATATAAATTATTTAATTTGGAGTTACGGTTGAATTTCTATGAATTTTAGAAGTTTTGAACATTTTCTGGAATTTCCTGAATATTTAGAATTAAAATAATTCCAGAAAATGATTTAACTGCGTCAGCTTGACGCCAGCATGACGTCAGCGAGTCAACGGCCAGGTCCAGGTCAAACCTGACGTGCGGGGTCCACACGTCAGTGACACAGGAACTAATCCCGGTCAAACCCAGCGATGACTGGGGTTTGACCAGGGGTGGGGCCTATTGACAGTGGCTGTAGGTGGTTTAGTTAGTTGGATTAGCTCCTAATGACGGAGCCACGTCAGCTCCCGCCAGAGTTTCGCCGGTGACGACCATGGCCGACGACGGAGATGCAACGTGTGCTCGCTACGGAGCACCATTCGACGCGTGGTTTGCTCCTACGGGTAGCTGAAGATGCGCCGCATCCAACTGGGCGAGCGGCAGCGGCTGTGCTGGCCGGAGCTCGCCGGAAACGAGCTCGTGGTGGCGGCATGGAGCTCTCGGCCACGACGGGGCTATGGCCTAGAGGTCAAAAGCGACCAGGGAAGAAGGGGGAAACGACTCAGGGGCTCACCGCGAGTCCGTTGGGAGGGTTAGTGGGCTCGAAGATGTCTTGTCGGGGGCGAATCGACGATGGCGATCGACGGGGCCGAAGGTTGAAGAAGGCGGCGGTGTGGGCGTTCGGGGGCGTCCGGCGGCGCGTGTGCCCTTGAGGAGGCGTAGACGACGGAGGTGGAGCTCCTGGACAGATGGGAAGGCTAGGCGGTGGCTGTGGCCGTGGCGAACGGCGTCGGTGGCGATGGTGGCGTTC
>NC_041387.1:304074848-304120547 GCF_002162155.2 Triticum dicoccoides
GGGGGGGGAAGAACAGAGGGGGTCGAGGCGTCTCCAGGCGCGGGGACAGGAAGGAGGTTGAGCCTCCAGCGCGAAGCAGGAGGTGGAGCCTGCGTGCGCGGCGCTTTCTCACGGCGACAGCAGCAGCTTTGGGGCGAGGGGAGGAAGACGACAGGGGGGAAACGCCTGGTGGGCTGGGCCGCATAGGAGCTGGGCCGGCTGGCTACCAGGTGAGCGCCAGGTAAGGTTTCTCTCTGTTTTACTTTTCTTCTGTTTTGTTTTCTTTTATTTTAATCTGTTGCCACTGTTTTGAATTTAAACAAATTCAAACAATGTCAAAAACTCCTCTGAATATTTTTATTTGCTAGATGGACTTTTCCAAAAGCTCATAAAATATTTCAGGGGTATTTAAAATTATATTCTAGTTATATGAATATAATTCAAATTCAAATAGCTAATGATTTAAATTCAAAGTCCCAGAAATAAATCCTTAAAAATGTTCAATATTTTTGGTTTGGATGAAAACCCTTGCCAAAAATATTAAACATCTAAGAAGAGCATTTTGGAACAATGAATGAGATTTAAGGGTTTTTGCCCTTCTTTTATGTAGGGTTTTGAGGCTTCTGAATTCCTCAGTTCAAGTTTCAAAAATTTAAACATGATGCACAGATGGAAGCAAGCATAGGACAGGCCAGAACTAGGGATGTGACAACTCACCCCCACTAAACAAGAATCTCGTCTCGAGATTCAAGCGTAGGGTAAGATGAAGGGGAAACACAAACTAGTATAATCTTCACGATCCAGGTTGCACTTCGAATAAACGTTGATTCGATCACCATCATTGTCTCGAAGTCTTGCTCTGAGAAATCCTGCCAACATTACATGGAGAGAAGAAGGAGACTCTAGAAGGGTCGATCTTCTCGAAGATTGAACAACTCAGGATTAACTCACGGAATGAGACATAGCAACCTCTCTCGAGCTGAGACACTAAACATACATCCATGGGAATGGAGTGAAGCAGATGACGAAGGTTCACTAGGTAGACAACAATTCCAGACTTAAGAATGTGGTGATCGGTTGTCAACATAGCGAGGAGTTGAGTTGCCATGATACCACGGCGAAACATCCTGGAGGAGGGTGATTCATAGATTATTACCTTAAGTGGAAAAAAGAATTACCTTTGATATAGAGATCATTGAGACTCTCTATATCAGCCTAAGGCAAATCACAGCAATCGATTGGCGGGGGTCGGTAGAATGGCATACTCGGACTTGGATGATGTGGATTACCTTGTTGAAGACAATGTAATGGATGAATTTGCTTACCACCGGAAATGGAAGAGACCCATGGTAGAATGGCACATTGGCGGTGTAAGCTGGGAACAAAATGCAAATGCTGGGAATGATTCGGGTAACTAGGGAAGAACCCAACAATCGAGAGTGAATTCACTGTTCGAAAAGGTCATAGCATTGCCGAGGAAACTGAGGGCAATCCAGTTAGTACCGATGATAACACCTAGCGCTTGTGCGTGCTCTCAAGAACTTGAGCATTTCCACAATCATCAAGGTTTTACCAACATTCGTGTCAAGGATCCTGGCAACACAACGTACTACCATGATGGCTAATGATGGATGATGCAGATGCAGAGGAAGATAACACCTTCTCAGATTTCACCTTAGCGAGGCCAAGGAAACAAAATCTGGATGATCGACCGAGAGACAGTTAGCACTCCGCTTCTAATGTTCTCCTTGATGTGCTAGTGTATCTCATTCATAGATATGGTTTGATATCTAGAACATCAAGTAAAAGGTCGGACTTCGGGAGCACAAGAATCCATAAGGAATAACTACAGAGGTAAATCCTGCGAAATCCTTATGGGGAGGTGGCCAACTTCCTCAAACAAGATACTACAATAATAGGTCTTCCGGCTGGGTGTGTTGGCCACGACATCCACTTTACCGGTTATCGAGGGGCCAATATTATAGTTCTTGGGAAATGTTCCAACCATCATATCTGCCTGAGATTCAGATCTGGTTGGTGTCAGGATATTCCAGACTCATCGAGTCTAGGAAGAAAAATGAAAGTTTGCAACACAAATCGACGAGATGACGTTGCGAGATTCTCGGGGAATGAACTACGATAGTAAGCTCCAAAACATGAGCTGGTTCTGCTACAAACATGTGAACATGTTGTCCCAGAAAAGCACGACCACATGGTAGTCTTATAATAAACACTACCGAGTTCTGGTTGGGAACCATCAGCGAGGATATCAAAGTTCTTGATTAAGCCCGGGTTAGCTCTTAAAAAGAACTCCTTCTCCTAGAACAAATCAGTCAGTGGCTTGGTGTGCTACAGAATTCATATGGAACGAAGATGATCAATCTAACAGACCACAGAATACTTTGCACGTGCATGACTGACTTGGGATGATTCCAGAGGAGTAAAACAAACTTTCTCGAATTCACGACGGCAACTTACATCAAATGCACGTGAATCAAAGGGAGTCACTTTCATCCAAACATATACCTCAGAGACGGAACTCGAAGGCATTGTTTACAAAGTTTCCAACACTAGCTTAATGTCCAACAGAATCATGGAGAAGATAAGGATGTTGTCGATGGGCTCAACAACAATTCATCCAGGTTCCCTTTTAAAAGGAATTCCATAGTTAAGTGAACACGATGATAGCATTGGTCAGACCAAAAGATATAATGGTGTATGCTCGAGGAAAATCCACGAATAAGACAGCATTATGAACATCGTTGGTTCTGATTTGATTTGACGATAGCCCATACTTAAATCAAAGGTTTGGGTAAGATAATAGATCCAACAATTGTTCACAAGGACCAATTGATGAAGATACCATCTTTCTTCAACACACACACACACACACACACACACAAAAAGATATCCCTTAACATGAACTAAGTCAGGCAAGCTTTTATCTTCCAACTCTCCACGTTGTTGTTTAGCTTGACCAACTAGCTCAGGGGTATCCCACACAGATTCTTGGAGAAAGGGTGGTTCACAAGAAACCAACTTGATCATGAGCTCAACATAACAGTCAGGAAACAACCCGGTAACACTTCCAAGAAGATATTTGGAAAGTCACGAACCACCCGTATGTTACTAAGCTCGAGAACAATCTTGCTTTTCAGGGCAAGATGATATGATCAAATGAGCGAGGACTTGACTAAATCCTAACTCATCAATCAAAGAGTGCACCAGGAAATAGGGACTAGATAGCACAATCTATCTTAGAATGGTGATTCAAGAACCAACACGCTAAGAATGAAATTATCGTCCATTTAACCACCAAGCAACAGAGTTGCTAGCAGTATTGATTTCACACATCATGATTCACTTGTCGGCGTTCCGGTTATAATAACACGGGAACCGAGAAATGAATAATGATGGAGAGAGTATCACTGTATGAAGAGTTCATAGGATGGTGTGCAATTCCCATGATATTCTTGATATAAAGATGGTAATACCACAAGGTAGAACAGAACAAAAGTTGGATTAGCAACTTGATCTGCAGAGTACAACTGCTTTGACCCAATCCTAGATATGGATGAAGTACTGGAGTTCATTTCTCCTAGTCATTCTGGGATAGAATGGCTTGACAGACCACAAGAGTAATAGGCATCGACGAACGAATGCACACATAATCTTGACTATCAATTGATAGACGAGGGTCAGAAGACAACTAAAGAGGGACAACTCAAAGGAACATACGATTTTCTGAGTTGTGGATGCATGGTTTAGCATGTCGAACGAAGTTCAACATATTTCTTCCGGATAACCCATGCAGAAAGGTAGAACTGGCAGAGCCACAATATATAATGGAGAACTCATCAAGAATAATCCTGTTGTGATATTTCAGTTCAACGAGGAACTTCTGCCATAAGTAGTTCATGGTATTTGGAAGAAGATACCACGGACTTCAGGGACTATCGCAAAGGTTACTAATATCCTAAAGGCACTAGCAATTACTATCAACATGAAGTAGGTAGAGTGAATCTCGGGTTCAAAACCCAGGGGTAGAATACCTACTACTAAATAGCATCACGGAATGCTTTCGAGAATAAAGGCCAGAATCATCACACTAGGATCACAAAACATGGCTAGACTACTGGATGATCCCCTAAGACACCTAGGGTCATAATAATAACTCCAACATAAGTGTCAAGGCAATAGAATACCTCAACTCAACAATTAGTGTGATTGAGCTGGCATAAAGGAACATCGAAACCAGAGGGAAAGGATTTTGCAAATGCATCAGATTATTTAGAAACCTGGGATGACTCGGATAGCATAACGGCTGTAAATGCTCAAAAAGATTTGAGACATTCACAAAATGGTGGCATAATCACTCAGAAGCACAATATCAAGGTTTCGAGATCATCAGAGACATACCGAAGTAGTAGGAACTGAACTGAGACTTAAATCCAACAATCTTATAAGTCTACAGATTAGTAACACGTGATCCTGATAGAAAGATGAGAAGACCTAGTTCCTTAACCCCGCAGGAAAGATAAGATGACTCAGATCAGAAGGCATAAGGTATAAGGAGTAAAAAGAGCCTTACGTTCCATCCCACAATCAATTCCCTTACATAACTAAAGCATTTCTAGACTCGACTTCGACCAGTTTGGCTTGGTAATCCTACAGGCAGTCAAGCTCTGATACCAATGACGTCAGGACCCCGACTCAATGCCACATCGATCTAGCATGTAACACCTCATATCACTTTGCGGCCTCACGCACGGTATTCCCACGGGTGTCGCCTTACCTTTACCCGGGACCGTTTGCGCCTTTTGGCACACGTATAAGACAGTGTCGCTAGCATCTATATGATAAGGAGCCCGGGCTGACATGGCTAGTCGTAAACCCAAAGTGGCACAAACTTACAGGGACAGGCATCCATGACCCAGCATCGAACGTGTCGGTCATCAGCGAGTGAATCCTGGCTGTAGCACTGGGCTAGCAGGACTCCGGTGAACCGGGCTGTAGCGGGCTAATAGGACTCCGGTATTCATCGCGTGACATTTCCCCGAAGGGACAGACACAGGAACGAAGAAGGACACATGCCGGACAGCCTAAGTGTTCCGGAGCAGTAGCAAGCTACCATGGCTCGGTGGAAACACTAGGAGACATTTCCCGGTAAGAGAGGCTACTAAAGATAAACAACTAGATAGTCAGATCCCACACATACCAAGCATTTCAATAACATACACACAATATGCTCGATATGTGCAATACAACATGGCATCACAAAATGACTCTACGACTCAGTAGTTTTTATTCAATAGGCTCCGAGGAGCGAGATATTACAAACATGGGTCTCATGACCCAACACTCAGAGCATACAAGTCAAAGCACAAGCGGAAGCTATCATGTCTGAGTACAGACATCTATAAATGAAAAAGGCTGAAAGCCTGACTATCTACCAGATCCTGCCGAGGGCACAAGATCGTAGCTGAGGTAACAAGCTAAACGTCGAAGTCCACGAGGTACTACTAGCGAGACTGAAGTCTCTCTGCAAAAACATAGATTAAGCAACGTGAGTACAAATGTACCCAGCAAGACTTACATCAGAACTAACTACATATGCATCATTATCAACAAGGGGGGTGGTGGAGTTTAACTGCAGCAAGCCAGCTTTGACTCGGTGGCTATCCTGAACTACGACTGCAAGTAACTCTTTTGAGGTGGCGCACACGAGTCCACATATTCACCATATCAGTACACCACTATGGATCCGCTCCCGTCTCCCTACGAGAACGCCATCCATAGCACTCACGCTTATCTTGCGTATTTTAGGGTATCCACTTTCACTTGTCTATGAACTGTACAAGGGGTCCAAGTTTCCATATCCGAGGAATCCGGCTATTCGAATAGATGATGTTAACCCTGCAGGGGTGTACTTCTTCACACACACTCTCGCCACTTACCGCCCTGTACACGTCATGTACCTCGGCAACCTTCAAGCGGAAGCCGGGCGAGGAAGTCGGCCACGACCTGACTAACCGAACAAGTCTCTAGTCCAGGTTTATCGCCTATTCGGGTTCCATCCGCAAGGAGATCCGGCCGGGGTGTCTCTTACGGCCCCAAACGATGTGAGCAGGGTTCCCAAGCCCACCATCCGGGTGCCACTTGGTACACCGGGCCACTGTGCCTAGTCTGTCCCAAGCCCACCTGTACTGGGTGCCACTTGGTAGACTACTAACACTACCTACAAACACCAGAAACTAGTTGCAACTCCTGGACAGAGATCATGTTGATTAATAAGTCGAGAGAGCTTGGAGCGCCCGGAGCCCAATGTGTGGTAGTAACTGATCATGGATCACAAACACAGAACTCAGTTCCTGAGGACGATTGCAATGAGACAACCCACCATGTACTCCTACATGGCCTCTCACCGCTACCTTTACCAAATCGTGTTCACGCACTTAGCTCACACACAGTAGGACATGTTCACACACCTCTAATTCATCCCCGATGAATCAGACCTGACTCAACTCTAAGCAGTAGCAGGCATGACAACAAACATGAATGAGTAGGCACAACAGGGCTCAAACAACTCCTACTCATGCTAGTGGGTTTCATCTATTTACTGTGGAATGACAGGTCATGCAAAGGATAAAGGGGTTCAGCTACCGCAGCAAGTAACAAATATGTCGTTGTTGTCCTAATGCAGTAAAAGAGAGCAGGAGCGAGAGAGTGGGATTTTATCGGAATGAACAAGGGGGTTTTGCTTTCCTGGCACTTCTGAAGATAGCATAGCTCTTCATCGGTGTCATCGAACTCATCGTTGAACCACGTCTATCGAGAGGGGACAAATACCGGCAAACAAGGGAGAACACAATCAATGCAATGCACAATATGATGCATGCTATGACATGGCAATATGAATGTGTTTTGGGCTAATGCACCTAGCTATGATTTAAATGAAGTTGGTTTGAATACATGATTCAAATTCCAACTCCATATATGGTTATTTAAATGCCCTTTATTTGTTTTGTCCAAAACAGAGGACAAACATTGTTCAAACATGCATGAAAATGGTACAGATGGATTCCTTGAATTTTTCTGATAATTTTTCATATATAAATTATTTAATTTGGAGTTACGGTTGAATTTCTATGAATTTTAGAAGTTTTGAACATTTTCTGGAATTTCCTGAATATTTAGAATTAAAATAATTCCAGAAAATGATTTAACTGCGTCAGCCTGACGCCAGCATGACATCAGCGAGTCAATGGCCAGGTCCAGGTCAAACCTGACGTGCGGGGTCCACACGTCAGTGACACAGGAACTAATCCCGGTCAAACCCAGCGCTGACTGGGGTTTGACCAGGGGTGGGGCCTACTGACAGTGGCTGTAGGTGGTTTAGTTAGTTGGATTAGCTCCTAATGACGGAGCCACGTCAGCTCCCGCCGGAGTTTCTCCGGTGACGACCATGGCCGACGACGGAGATGCAACGTGTGCTCGCTACGGAGCACCATTCGACGCGTGGTTTGCTCCTACGGGTAGCTGAAGATGCGCCGCATCCAACTGGGCGAGCGGCAGCGGCTGTGCTGGCCGGAGCTCGCCGGAAACGAGCTCGCGGTGGCGGCATGGAGCTCTTGGCCACGACAGGGCTATGGCCTAGAGGTCAAAAGCGACCAGGGAAGAAGGGTGAAACGACTCAGGGGCTCACCGCGAGTCAGTTCGGAGGGTTAGTGGGCTCGAAGATGTCTTGTCGGGGGCGAATCGACGACGGCGATCGACGGGGCCGAAGGTTGAAGAAGGCGGCGGTGTGGGCGTTCGGGGGCATCCGGTGGCGCGAGTGCCCTTGAGGAGGCGTAGACGACGGAGGTGGAGCTCCTGGACAGATGGGAAGGCTAGGCGGTGGCTGTGGCCGCGGCGAACGGCGTCGGTGGCGATGGTGGCGTTCGGCCATGGCTGCGGCAAGCGAGGGGGAGAGCCAGGAAAGAGGGGGGGGAGAACAGAGGGGTTCGAGGCGTCTCCAGGCGCGGGGACAGGAAGGAGGTTGAGCCTCCAGCGTGAAGCAGGAGGTGGAGCCTGCGTGCGCGGCGCTTTCTCACGGCGACAGCAGCAGCCTTGGGGCGAGGGGAGGAAGACGACAGGGGGGAAACGCCTGGTGGGCTGGGCCGCACAGGAGCTGGGCCGGCTGGCTACCAGGTGAGCGCCAGGTAAGGTTTCTCTCTGTTTTACTTTTCTTCTGTTTTGTTTTCTTTTATTTTAATCTGTTGCCACTGTTTTGAATTTAAACAAATTCAAACAATGTCAAAAACTCCTCTGATTATTTTTATTTGCTAGATGGACTTTTCCAAAAGCTCATAAAATATTTCAGGGGTATTTGAAATTATATTCTAGTTATATGAATATAATTCAAATTCAAATAGCTAATGATTTAAATTCAAAGTCCCAGAAATAAATCCTTAAAAATGTTCAATATTTTTGGTTTGGATCAAAACCCTTGCCAAAAATATTAAACATCTAAGAAGAGCATTTTGGAACAATGAATGAGATTTAAATGTTTTTGCCCTTCTTTTATTTAGGGTTTTGAGGCTTCTGAATTCCTCAGTTCAAGTTTCAAAAATTTAAACATGATGCACAGATGGAAGCAAGCATAGGACAGGCCAGAACTAGTGATGTGACAGCCGGTCATGTCGCCGCTGCGGCCACGATCACTGCAGCCCATGCCCGAGCACACTAGTGTGCTCAGAACTTCCCCGCACACCCGTCGCCACCACCAGCTCCTCCTCCCGAACACCCTAGCATGGAACTCAAGCACGCCCGAACAATGGCCGCCGCACACCTCGTCATCGGCATTGATTCCGGCGATCATCTGATCCAGCTCCACCACCCACAGACGTGGCTCAGCCCCAGCTCTCCGTAGAACCCAACCACGCCCCAAACCATGGCGTGTAGCGCAATCCCAATGCAGACGCCTCCGCGATCTAGGGTCTCCGGCGGTTAAACGCCGGTGGCCAACGTGGCGTCATTAGTTTAGGAGCTAACAGTAGTTAACTAAAGCTGGTGCCACTGAAGGAAGGGCCCCACGCCCTAATTAACCCCGGATTTTATTTCTTGTTTAGTTTAGATTAACCCAGCGGGACCCACGTGTCAGAGTTGACCCTGCTGACGTGGCTGATGACCTGGCCCACCTGTCAGCGAGCTAAACAACCCTGTGTCACCGACGTGTGGCCCCCACACGTCAGGTTTGACCTGGACGACTCTGTTGACCTACTGACGTCATTATGACCTAGTGCTGACGCAATAAAGCTTTTCTGGCGTTTAATTAATTCAGAAAATTCCAGAAAATCGCTAAAACTTCTAAAATTCATAGAAAATTATCTGTAACTCCAAATGCAGAGTGTTATATATGAAAAATGGTCAGAAAAATCCAATATATCCATCTATACTGGTTTCATGCATGTTTAAACAAGTTAACCTTGCTGTTTATTGCAAAACATGATAAGGCACTATTCAAGATCACAAAATGAGTTTGGGTTTTGAATCTTTGGTTCAAAATGGCTCAAACCCATCTGATTATAGTTGCATTAGCCCAACACACTCATTTTTCCATGTCATGATCATGCATCATATTGTGCATTGCATTGATTGTGTTTTTCCTTGTTTGCCCGTATTTGTTCCCTCTCGATAGATGTGGTTCCGACGATGAGTTCGATGACACTGACGAAGATCTATACCATCTTCAGAAGTGCCAGGAAAGCAAAACCCCTTGTTCATTCCGATACAATCCCACTCTCTCGCTCCTGCTCTATTTTACTACATTAGGATAACAACGATTCATCTGTTACTTGCTGCGGTAGCTGAACCCCTTTTCCTCTGCATGACCTATCATTGTCATAGTAATACATGAAACCCACTAGTATGAGTAGGAGTTGTTTGAGCCCTGATGTGCCTACTCATTCATGCTTGTTGTCATGCCTGCTACTGCTTAGAGTTGAGTCAGGTCTGATTCCTCGGGGATGAATCGGAGATGTGTGAACATGTCCTACTGTGTGTGAACACGATTTGGTAAATGTAATGGTGAGAGGCCATGTAGGAGTACATGGTGGGTTGTCTCATTGAACCCGTCCTCAGGAACTGAGTTCTGTGTTTGTGATCCATGAACAACTACTACCACGCGTTGGGCCCGAAACCAATGGATCCTCTCGACTTATTAACTGCCCATGTCCTTTATCCGGGAGTTGCAAGTAGTTTCTGGTGTTTGTAGTTGCCGGAGGCCGTGCGCAGCGCTGACCCGAGGGGTGGGCTGTGATGCGGTAGGCACATGGCACGGTGTACCGCGTGCCCGTTTGGTGTCTCGGGAACCCTGCTCACATCGTTTGGGGCCGTGAGCAACACCTCGGCCTGATCTGCTTGCTGATGGAACCCGAATAGGCGATAAACCTCGACTAGAGACTTGCATGGTTAGTCAGGTCGTGGCCGACACCCTCGCCACGCTTCCGCTTGAAGGTTGCCGAGATACAGGACGTGTGCATGGCGATAAGTGGTGAGAGCGTGTGTGAAGAAGTACACCTCTGCAGGGTTAGCATCATATATTCGAATAGCCGCGTCCGCGGTAAAGGACCCCTGGGTTGCCTATACAGTTCATAGACATGTGAAAGTGGATACTCTAAAATACGCAAGATAAGCGTGAGTGATATGGATGGGGTTCTCATAGGGAGACGGGAGCGGATCGAGAGTGGTGTATTGATATGGTGAATATGTGGACTCGTGTGCGCCACCTCAAAAGAGTTACTTGCAGTCGTAGTTCAGGATAGCCACCGAGTCAAGCTGGCTTGCTACAGTTAAACCCCACCATCCCTTTTGTTGATAATGATGCATATGTAGTTAGTTCTGATGTAAGTCTTGCTGGGTACATTTGTACTCACATTTGCCTATTTTATGTTTTGTAGAGAGACTTCCGTCTTACTAGTAATTCCGCGTGTACTTTAATGTTTAGCTTGTTACCTCAGCTACGATCTTGTGCCCTCGGCAGGATCTGGTAGATAGTCAGGCTTCTCGGCCCTTTTCTTTTGTAGTTGTCCGTACTCAGACATGTTAAGCTTCTGCTTGTGCTTTGACTTGTATGCTCTGGATGTTGGGTCATGAGACCCATGTTTGTAATATCTCGCTCCTCGGAGCCTATTGAATAAATACTTTGAGTCACAGAGTTATGTTGTGATGCCATGTTGTATTTGCACATATCGAGCATATTGTGTGTATAATTTGAAATGCCTAGGATGTGTGGGATCTGACAACCTAGTTTTTCATCCTTGGTAGCCTTTCTTACCGGGAAATTTCTCCTAGTGCTTCCACTGAGCGATGGTAGCTTGCTACTGCTCTGGAACACTTAGGTTGGCCGGCATGTGTCCTTCGTTCCTGTGTCTGTCCCTTCGGGGAAATGTCACACGTTGTTCCTTTAAGGCCTTGCAGCTTGCTACGACTTGGGTTCATACATTCGTTGTTGGGTGATGTATGTCTGTCCCTGTATGTTAGCACCACTTTGGGTCCACGACTAGTCATGTCATCCCGGGCTCTTTGTCATATGGATGCTAGCGGCACTATCGTATACGTGAGCCAAAAGGCGCAAACGGTCCCGGGCCAGGTAAGGTGGCACCCGTGGGAATACTGTACGTGAGGCCGCAAAGTGATATGATGTGTTACATGCTAGATCGGTGTGACTTAGGATCGGGGTCCTGACAGTAGGAGTTAACCATCACGTGATCCCGACCTACACATAAAGGATCACAATCAAAAAATACCTCATGCTCCAACTTCGTTACACAACGGTTCACCATACATGCATGCTACGGGAATCACAAACCTCAACACAAGTATTTCTCAACTTCAAAATTACTCCACTATCATGACTCTAATATCATCATCTACATATCTCAAAACAATCATAAGGAATCAAACTTCTCATAGTATTCAATGCACTTTATATGAAAGTTTTTATTATATCCCTCTTGGATGCCCATCATATTAGGACTAAATTCATAACCTAAGAAAATTACCATGCTGTTTAAGACTCTCAAAATAATATAAGTGAAGCACATGAGAGTTCAACAATTTCTTCGAAATAAAACCACCACCGTGCTCTAAAAAGATATAAGTGAAGCACTAGAGCAAATGAGAAACTACTCCGAAAGATATAAGTGAAGATCAATGAGTAGTCGAATAATTCTGCAACTATGTGAAGACTCTCTAACATTTAAGAATTTTTCAGATCTTGGGATATTATTAAAACAGCAAGAAAAATAAAATAAAATAAAATGACGCTCCAAGCAAAAAACATATCATGTGGTGAATAAAAATATACCTCCAAGTAAAGTTACCGATGAACAAAGACGAAAGAGGGGATGCCATCCAGGGCATCCCCAAGATAAGATGCTTGGCTGTACTTGAATATTACCTTGGGGTGCCTTTGGCATCCCCAAGCTTATCCTGTTGCCACTCCTTATCCCATAGTCCATCAAATCTTTACCCAAAACTTGAAAACTTCACAACACAGAACTCAACAGAAAACTCGTATGCTCCGTTAGTATAAGAAAATAAATCACCACTTAGGTACTGTTGTGAACTCATTCTAAATTCATATTGGTGTTGTATCTACTGTATTCCAACTTCTCCGTGGTTCATACCCTCCGAGACTACTCATAGATTCATCAAAATAAGCAAACAACACATAGAAAAAAGAATCTGTCAAAAACAGAACAATCTATAGTAATCTGGAAACTTTCCATACTTCTCTAACTCCAAAAATTCTGAAAAATTAGGACAATATAGGAAATTTGTATATAAATCTCGTATAAAAACTTCAGGTCAAAAGATCATTGCAGTGAATTTTAAAAATTCCTGGACTTAGAGCAGAAGTTTCTGTTTTTGCACAGAATCAAGTCAACTATCATCCACACTATCCCAAAGGCTTTACTTGGCACTTTATTGAAACAAAAGCTATAAAACATGATTACTACAGTATCTTAATCATGTGAACACACATAAACAGTAGGGGTAAATATTGGGTTGTCTCCCAACAAGCGCTTTTCTTTATTGCCTTTCTAGCTAGGTATGATGATTTTAATGATGCTCATATGAAAGATAAGAATTGAAACACAAAGAGAGCATCATGAACAATATGACTAGCACATTTAAGTCTAACCCACTTCCTATGCATAGGGATTTTGTGAGCAAATAACTTATGGGAAAAAATAATCAACTAGCATAGGAAAGTAAAACAAGCATAACTTCGAGATTTTCAATACATAGAGAGGAAATATGTTATTATTGTAACTCCTACAAGCATATATTCCTCCCTCATAGTAATTTTCAGTAGCATCATGAATGAATTCAACAATATAACCATCACATAAGCATTCTTTTCATGAGTCACAAGCATAGAAATTTTACTACTCTCCACATAAGCAAAATTCTTCTCGTCCATATTAGTGGGAGCAAACTTAAAAAAATAACTATCATGTGAGGCATAATCCAATTGAAAACTGAAATCAAGATGACAAGTTTCATGGTTATCATTATCCTTTATAGCATACATGTCAACACAATAATCATCATAGATAGCAACTTTGTTCTCATAATCAATAGGAATCTCTTCCAAAATAGTGGATTCATCACTAAATAAAGTCATGACCTCTCCAAATGCACTTTCATAATTATCACAATAAGATTCAACACCCTCCAAAATAGTGGGATCATTACTTCCTAAAGTTGACACTCTTCTAAACCCACTTTCATCAATATAATCATCATAAATAGGAGGCATGCTATCATCAAAATAAATTTTCTCATCAAAACTTGGTGGACTAAAAATATCATCTTCATCAAACATAGCATCCCCAAGATTGTGGCTTTGCATATTATTAGCATCATGGATATTCAAGGAATTCATACGAACAATAGTGCAATCATGCTCATCATACAGAGATTTTATGCCAAACATTTTATTGCATTCTTCCTCTAGCAATTGAGCACAGTTATCGGAATCCTTATTTTCACGAAAGACATTAAAAATATGAAGCATATGAGGTAACCTCAATTCCATTTTTTGTAGTTCTCTTTTATAGACAAAACTAGTGATAAAACAAGAAACTAAAAGATTTGGTTGCAAGATCTAAAGATATACCTTCAAGCACTAACCTCCCTGGCAAAGACACCTGAAAAGAGCTTGATATCTACTACGCGACCTTCTTCTTGTAGACTCGTGTTGGGCCTTCAAGCGTAGAGTTTTGTAGGACAGTAGAAATTTCCCTCAAGTGGATGATCTAAGGTTTATCAATCCGTGGGAGGAGTAGGATGAAGATGGTCTCTCTCAAATAACCCTACAACCAAATAACAAAGAGTCTCTTGTGTCCCCAACACACCCAATACAATGGTAAATTGTATAGGTGCACTAGTTTAGCGAAGAGATGGAGATACAAGTGCAATATGGATAGTAGATATAGGTTTTTGTAATCAGAAATAATGAAAACAGCAAGGTAAGTAGTAACAAAAGTGAGCAAAAACGGTATTGCAATGCTTAGAAACAAGGCCTAGGGATCATACTTTCACTAGTGCAAGTTCTCTTAACAATGATAACATAATTAGATCATATAACAATCCCTCACCATGCAATAAAGAGTCACTCCAAAGTCACTAATAGAGGAGAACAAACAAAGAGATTATTGTAGGGTATGAAACAACCTCAAAGTTATTCTTTCTGATCGATCTATTGGGCTATTCCTATAAGTGTCACAAACAGCCCTAGAGTTCATACTAAAATAACACCTTAAGACACACATCAACCAAAACCCTAATGTCACCTAGATACTCCAATGTCACCACAACTATCCGCGGGTTTGATTATCTGATATGCATCACACAATCTCATATTCATCTATTCAAACCAACATAAAGAACTTCAAAGAGTGCCCCAAAGTTTCTACTAGAGAGTCAAGACAAAAACGCGTGCCAACCCCTATGCATAACTTCACAAGGTCACAGAACCTGCAAATTGATAACCAAAACATACATCAAGTGGATCACGTGAACATTCCATTGTCACCACAGATAAGCACATCCAGGACAGACATCAAGTGTCCTCAAATCCTTAAAGACTCAATCCGATAAGATAACTTCAAAGGGAAAACTCAATCCACTACAAGAAGGTAGTGGGGGAGAAAAATCATAAGATCCAACTAGAATAGCAAAGCTCGCAGTACATCAAGATCATGCCAAATGAAGAACACGAGATAGATAGATCAAACACATAGCTACTGGTACATACCCTCAACCCCGAGGGTGAACTACTCCCTACTCGTCATGGAGAGCGCCGAGATGATGAAGATGGCCACCGGTGATGGATCCCCCCTCTGGCAGGGTGCCGGAATAGGGCCCCGATTGGTTTTTCATGGCTACAGAGGCTTGCGTCGGTAGAACTTCTGATCTAGGTTTTGTTTTGGAAGTTTTGGGATATATAAGAGTTGTTGGCGTCGGGAGCAAGTTAGGGGGGGTCACGAGGTAGCCACAAAGTAGGGGGCACACCCAGGGGGTAGGGTGCGCCTCTCCACCCTTGTGGTGGCCCTAGGACTCTTCTGGTCCGTCTCCGATCCTCCGTCGGCTTCTTCTAGTCCAAAAATAATGTCCTTAAATTTTCAGGTCAATTGGACTCCGTTTGATATTCCTTTTCTGCGAAACTCAAAAACAAGGAAAAAACAGAAACTGGCATTGGGCTCTAGGTTAATAGGTTAGTCCCAAAAATCATATAAAATAGCATATAAATGCATATCAAACATCCAAGATGGGTAATATAATAGCATGGGACAATCAAAAATTATAGATACGTTGGAGACGTATCACTCACCAGGAACCTTGTGGTCCCTAGTGAAAGCACCAACGAACGTATGTCACAACTCCGACCAAGATGAGATGGAGTTCTCTGGCAAGTTCATCAACCATGATCTAACATTGTACTTGAGGACCAATTGAAAGTAGTAGGCAAGAACTTGTCGTCACGCACCCCGGCAGCCTGCACCGTGATGGTGTAGATGCCTAGGAACTCTGGTAGGTGTATCTTGTCATCATACTTCTCTGCAATTTCTGGCTTGAAGCTCTAGGAAGATGGCCATTGGACTGGCCATAGCTTGCAAGTAAACGCTGGCCAATCTAACTCGTAAGGTAGGCACATAGGGTACCCCAACGCAGGGTCATCAACAACTGGTCCTGCATGCCCGTCGCACTGATGGCGTGCTTCCCGGTGTTGCTGACTGGTGGTCCGAGCATCTTCTCCGTGTTGTTCCTGAAGAACTTGACGCTGATTGCGGTGAGCTCGTGGATCGGAAGACACTATGGACATGTCATCACGGGCGTCGGCCCCGCTGGCTCTACCGCGATTGTTATTGTCGTGAGGGGATTGCACCATAGGTGCGCCACCTCTGGTCCGCTCACCCGCAGGATGCACCGGAGCTGTGGGCTGCTACTGTGAGGGCCCCGCCTACTGGGGCTTGTCATTGTTGGCAAAGACAATGAGACTCTGGATGGTGGCTCTCTGCTCCTCCATCTTGTCCGCAGGCATAGGGAAGTCAAGGAGCAACTATGGTCGTGTTGGGGATTCTGTCGGCGTACTTGGCAAAGAATGGTGCGAATAGCAAGAGGTGTTCTTACTTCTAACAGGGTTAGAAGGAGCTCCATCTTGGTCCTGCTATCGTGGCTTGCTTTTGTTGGCATGCTAGTGTGCTTGTTGACCCTGCACATCCTGGGAGTGATGCACAGGGGTCTTTCCATGAAGACGGTGCCCGAAGCTATCGACATCTTGGCATGTTGCGGACGACCTCAGACGGCGATGGCGTGTGCGACGGCATGGGAGTCTTGGATGCCACTGGAACGTCCTTGGAGGTCACTGCACCGCCCGTTGGCTTCGTGGCTCCATCCTTAGATGTAGCAGCAGCTAGATCTCTACTCCTCGCACTCAAGATGATGTCGATCGTCTAGCTTGGTTCACCAGAACATCATGGATACTGTTCGCGACCTCTGACTCCTCCACCGCCACCTGCACCGTCGCCTATTTGCGTGGGCATCAGTAGCTTGGATGTGGATGGAGGGACCACCTGGCACCCTTCTTCTTAGGAGCGATGGCAATGAAGATGATGAAGAAGTTGATGTGTGGACTGCTAATTTAGGTTCGCACAAGCAATCCCCCTGCCAGGCGCGCCACAGATATCATGCGTATGACGATATATGGGACCGGTAAATGCCCCTTTGCGGTTCGACTGGGGAGATCAATGAGCACAAAGAGGGTTACCCAGGTTTGGGTCGTCATGAAGCGTAAAACCCTACTCCTGGTTTGATTGTACTCCTTCTTTGATTGTATTATGTTGAGTTCAAATACAAGGAGCAAAGCTTGACGACAAGGTGTGCGGGAAGTGCGGCTACACGTGCAATTGAACAAATCGTCGACCATTTTAAAGGTAGCCATGAGCCTCCTTTTATAGATGAAGGGGTCACCAAAGTGGCAAAACATTCTTTACACAAGGCAAATAGTGGCTATAGTGCTAAATACCTAACTCTGATGGGTTAGGACAAATGCATTTAATTTGTCATGAGGTGTCACGCTGGTGAGGCGTTTCGGCAAGGGATTGTCTCTCCTTCTGTGCCGTTCGCCTAGCTACCTCTTATTCTCTTGACACGCCTCCAAGACGGGTGTCATTAAAGTTGTATCTCTGGCGGTGAGCTGACACGTGAGCAAACAAGCTTCACCTAACTGCCTACCCGCTCGACACCTATTTGACAAGCGCTGGCCTGGCCGCTGAGGTGAAGCAGTGGCAGAGTAGTAGGAGCTTGCGACACGGAGTTTGCCTGGTCTTCGCTTGCCGCCAAGTAGCTTGCTGGCAACCAAACTCTTCATCTTCTATACTAAGCTAGTACTTCTCAATGACCCGTCTTGAGGTATTCTTCATGGTCTTGTACACCAAGTCTTGAGTCTTGTTTGAAGTAGTCCTCTGGCAAGCCCTGCCATCGGGAAGGCTACCACTGCCTGTGCACAAGTCGGGGGTGTAAAGCACCCCTACTTTAGTACACTGACAAGTTCTTACTAGTCACAAGATTACAAAACATGGAATCAAGAGTTAATGTAGAATAAGGCTTGGACAGATGGTTTGATCAAGACAAAGGATATGAAAATTGAGGTATTATTGAAGAAAGATGGTGAAACTTCTGGTGCTATTAACTGACTTAGTGTTAAGCAGAAGAAATTAGAGGGAGAGAAATTTTTGCTAAAATATGTTTTAGTAGTAGCATAATTTGCTATGTTTGTCAAGTTGTTGTCTTGAACATGCTGGTGTAATAAACATTTGGGATCCCTAAACATTTGGATATAAGGCGAATTTGAAGTGGAACAGTTCGCAAACCATGATGTTTTCAATTCCTTAAGTTTCCAGTTTGTAGACACCAAATAGCAAATGATTTGTATTGAAACTGGATATCATGTGTATGCCTAATAAAAAGAAGGGACCCCTAAAAGAAAGGGAAGGGCATCTTTTGCCAGAAACTTTCACAAACAAAGATACATATCGTGTGGTCTAAATTCCTAGGGGTTAACAAGATGTCACATCTTGCCCAGATTGCAGGGGTACAAAGTTTCTCAATAGCTCATCATATTTGGAGATCTCTACATTAATTTATTTCAATTTACCTTAACGACATAGTAAAGAGCTAGTAAAGAGATGACAACTATTGTAAGTGCCACCATGTATTTGTTTTCCTCCTCTGCCTTCACTTCAAGTCCTTTTATGACTCTTGCTTTCTCCTCTCCATCCATTTTCAGCTCCTCTACCACATGATCAAATATGGCCAAACAAGTCTCTAGATTCAACTTATCATTGTGAGTAATTCTCCTTTCTTCCGCAATAGTTCGTTTCATCTCAACAATCAATTTGTTTTTAATGGCTACTTCAACACCCAAATTAGCCACCACCTCCTCCAATGCCATATTCTCTCTACCCCACTGGATTGACTCATCTTGGTATGTAATATACCAAGGATCATTAGCCTACCTATTAAGCTATAGTAATCCATCCAAAAGTAAATTAACACTACAAATTAAACAAGGGATCATTCAGATATGTCGTGAGTCCTAACTACCTGAACCTCCTCTGAATTTGATATAGGTGAGCATGGCCAAGACATGATCGAATCACCACCCTCGTCGCTGTAACCGCTGGGACCAAACATTTACCGTGATAATGCCCTTGAAATTAGGTGTTCAGACAAGATTAAGGGAAAGGGTTCAGAAGCGTTTGGATAAGGCGGATCAGGATCCGAGAGTTTATTAATAAATGTCGCGCAACTGTCGGTGGTTGTCTTCAAGGACAGAACAAATCCAGATGGTGCGGAGTGGGGGAGTGGCGGCGGAAACTCGGCATGCGGTACATTGGCCTGGAGGGACAATGCGGGTAGAGGAATAATACTAATGCCATGGCGGATGTGCACCGCCGTGGGCCACTGGTCGATGCCAGAATCAGATCCGGTGATGCTGACAAGTTGTGGCCATGGCTATGGTTGCTCAGTGGGGATGATGCTTGGGGTTGTGCGTGTTTGGTTGTTGAAAAATGATAGAGAGAATATATATGCAACGCAGGGCCACATGTCATAAGCTGCCTCGGCCCCACCTGCCATAAGCTGCCTCGGCCCCACAAGTCAGGATCTTACCGCATCAGCACTATGGGAGAGAGTGCCCAGACCCCACCTGCCAGGGTATCAACTGGCCCCACATGTCATAAGTTCCCTCGATCCCACATGTCCAGATTCTACCGCGTCACCAATGTGGTGGGAGAGAGTGAAGCGACCCCACCTGTCAGGATATCACAAGGCCCCACCAGTCAGGAGGTAATGATCAAAGGCTTTGACCGGATGGAAGTGCTCCGTTTGGGCTTTTGTGACCAGTTGGTGGAGTAGGGAGGGAAAAAGTGAGCGACGTTAGTTGCTGGGGGTAAAACTGAGCATAATGAACCAACCAGGGGCACGAAAATAGAGATCCCTTAATAAAAATGGTTCGGAATTTTTATAGACTATAAATTTAAACATGTTTCAAGTTAATTCAAACTTATCTAAATTTAAAACCTAACCAAACCAAACCCAAATGGGCTGAAATTGTAGAGGGTGGCCCTGCATAATGAATATGATGGGCACAAGATGAATATTTATGGAGGAAATAAAAAACCAAACTTAATGATTTAAATTCAATATGTTTGAATTTGAAACCCCTTTCATATGAGCTCTGATTGTGATGAAATTCCAGAGGATGGTTGGACACATAACAAATGAATTATGGCATGGGTTTGGGTAAGAATTTAAGAAGTGAAAAAGAAACTCAAAACAGATGAAGAATAGGGAAAGAAGGGAGTGTCATTGGAATTTGAAATTTGGTGCAACCAATTTTGGAAATTATCATGAGGTTTGCAATATCAAAAGGAGAAGTAGAAGGAGTTGTGAACAACACTCAAATGAATGAAAAACAGTCACCACAAATATGCAAGATGATGACATGATGCAAAACCAAATAACACAAACATCCTTGGATGCAAGCATGAACATGACATAAACTAATGGAGATATTGGTCTTGGGTTGCCACAAAGGAGCAACTTTAGAAGGGCCTTGTGACTTGCATACAAGGCGAGAAAGAACCTCAATGAACTTTTGAGCAATCGAAAGGAAGTTGTGGCAAACGAGGGACTTGGGTTTGCACCCAAGTCAAAGAAGAAGACGAAAATCAAGACCAAGCAACCTCTCCCTCCCGAAGATGTATTTTTCAAGGAGGAAGAGGGTGATCCTAAGGAGAATAAGAACAAAGTGGTCGGTGCTAGTGCAAAAAGGGGCAAAACCACTCCTCCCAAAAATGTCGGAGACTTTACTCCTTCTTATGTTTTATGCTGGGCTAATGATGGGCATGTTTATCCCAAATTTGTTGGTTCTCCTTATGAGTACATTGAATCGTCTATTTTGCATTCCTAAGACCCTTGTTTCTAACTTCAAAGGACCCATTCAGAAATGGGTACCTAAATCCAAGCATTTGTCTTGTAGGAGTTTGCTTCCGACGGGGTGTCATGGCTGCTTGATAGTGGAGTGAAAAATCATATGACTGGAAGCAAGGACTTGGTGGTGGACGTGCAAGAAATCCCATCTATGCACAACCATGTCCAATTTGGTGATGCTTCATTATCTAAGGTATTGGGTCTTTGCAAGGTTGTCATTTCTCAAGACTTAACCACTGAGAAAGTCATGCTTGTTGAGACCATTGCATACAATTTACTTCTGTTCGTCAATTGGCACTTAGGGCCTTTGCTACTTTCTTTGATCTTGATATTGTGGCCCTTTTGTGGAGCAAGACTCTTAAAGTAGCCTTCGTTGGGCATGTAGAGAGCGGTCTCTATGTGGTTACATTTTAAGAGAGACCCACTAAGACCGTGACCTACCTAATGGATAAAGTTGACACGGGGTGGCTTTGGCATCGCCGTTTAGCGCACATCAATATGAGATCTTTGCACAGTATCCTCAAGGGGGACCATGTTCATGGACTAACAAATGTTAGTTTTGCCAAAGATCATGCTTGTAGTATTGAAGGAAAGCTATGTGAGATGGCTCATTGACCCTTGACTACTATTTACTCGAAGAGGCCTTTGGAGCTCCTCCACATGGATCTCTTTGGTCCTCCATCATTTCATAGTCTTGGGGGAAGAAAGTATTTCTTATTTATTGTGGATGATTACTCAATATACACATGGGTATATTTCTTCAATATGAAGAGGGAGACCCAACAAATCATCATCGACTTTGCAAATGAAGCTCAATGTCAACATGCTACAAAGATATTGATGATTGGAAGTGACAAAGGCACCGAGTTTAAGGACCACACCATGGATGAGTTTCTTAGTGATGAGGGTATCAAGCATCAATACTTCGTAGCTTATACCCCTCAAAAAAATGGTGTAGAGGAGAGGAAGAACCAGATGTTGATGGACCTGGCAAGGACCATGATGGTGGAATTCAAATCTGTGTATAACTTTTGTCCCAAAGCCATCAACACCGCATATCATGCATCCAATCGGCTCTACCTACGCAAAGGCTTGAGCAAGACTCCATATGAGATACTTACCGGCAACAAGCCCAACCTCAAGTACTTCCGGATGTCCGGTTGTAAGTGTTTCATTTGCTCATGTGTATAAATTCGAACCTACAACTCAAGAGGGCATATTTGTTGGTTACGCTACAAACTCTCATGCTTACCGTGTTCTCAACAAGTCCAATGGACTCATTGAGGAGACGTGTAACATGGAGTTTGATGAGAATAATGGCTCCCAAATGGAGCAAAGTGGATTCCAAGTTCCACAATCATGTATACAAACTTGATAAGGCACTCTAACAAGCCCCATGTGCATAGTACGAGCACCTTACCGAGTTGTTGCAAGATTGTGGGTTTGAAATTGGGCAAATGGATCCCACTCTTTTAACTAAGAGGGTTGAAGGGGATATGTACAAATTCCAACTACATGTTGATGATATTATCTTTGGTTTTCCTAACAAAGCTTTCAATGATGAGTTTGCCGCAATAATGACTGCGAAGTTTAAGATGTCTATGATGGGAAAGTTGAAGTTCTTTCTTTGGTCTGAAGTCAAGCAAAGAAGAGAAGGAACCATCATAAACCAAGCCAAATATACCCAAGACTTGCTTAAAAGATTCATGTTGGAGGATGTCAAGCCGGCCAAGACTCCAATGCCAACCAAGTGCCAACTTAACATTGAGCCCAATGGTAAAGCAGTGGATCAAAAGGTACACCGCTCCATGATTGGATCATTGCTTTACATTTGTGCATCTAGACCGGATATCATGTTGAGTGTGGAGTGTGTGCACAGTTTCAAGCCACGCCTAAGGAATGCCACTTTGTGGAGACCAAGCAAATATTTTTATATTTGGCTCATACCCGAAATTTTGGCTTATGGTACCTCGAAGGAGCAAGCTTTGATCACATAGGATATTGAGACTCGGATTCGGCGGGAGATCGTGTGGATAGGATGTCCACTTCTCGAGGGTGCAATTCCTTCGTTGCTCTTTGGCGACTTGGTATTTGAAGAACCAAAATTGTGTGTCTCTGTCCACCATCGAGGCCGATTATGTAGCCGTCGCAAGTTGTTGTGTCCAATTGCTATGGATGAGGCAAACTTAAAATGATTACTGTCAGTGTACAGAAGTAGGGGCTCTGCTTTTGACCCCTTTACTTGTGCATGGGCAATCAGAGCCACCCGCCACGGTGACGCATAACAGGACAGGAAAGGGAAGCCGGAGAGAAGCCGAAGGCACAAGACAAAACAAAGTAATGACAAGGACCAAGGCCACATAGATCGGATGGACAAAGCAGGTTTCCCCGGCAAGGACCCTTGCTGGGGGGGGCTCAGCGGCCCCGGCAAGACCATTGCTGGGGCAGCTCGCCGCACCAGCCAAGCAAGCCACCTTTGAGCCCACCAACGCTAGACAAACTCATTGGGACAGGGCTCGGGAGGCACCTCCGTGGTGGCATGCAGATCTTCGTGAACACAAAGAATAATCAAGATCTAATGAGGATAGGAAGGCAACAATCCTCGGCAGGGTTCTTAACGAGGAAGCCCATGAGACCCCCAGCAAGGTCCTTGCCGGGGATGACGGCATGCCACGGCAAGACCCTTGTCGAGCCACCCGGCAAGGCCCTCGCCAAGTGCGCTAGCAGGGCCACTGCCAGGCCCATGCCAGCCAAGTCTCCGCCGCCGTTTGCATGCAGCTACCGACCTAACCAGCTGGGCAAGCACCTGCGTGGCAACATGCAGCCCTTCGTGGAGGCTCCACCACCGCACCACCTCAGCTGCCTGCCTGCCTACATGGCACCACATGCATCGCTGGCCAGGGCGCGTGTCAAAGCAAGGAGGAGCGGCGACGGACGGGACGGGCCTCGCCCTCGTCCCCGATAAAGTGAAGGGACACCTAAGCCTCGCATTAAATGCACTTTGTCCTGTAATACCAGCGATAATCTCGCAACGCTGTAGCACTTTCCACCTCCTGTGTGCCACTGTGGCAGCCCCTTTCGCCTATAAAGGGAGGCCCATGGTGCACGGGAGAAAGGATTCGGCTCTTTGGAACCTAGCAGCACCCAGAGCTAGTTCAAGAGCTCAAGAACACTAAATACATCCACCAAAGCAGGATCGTAGGGTTTTACGCATCTTTGCGGCCCGAACCTGGGTAAATCCCCTTTGTGCTGTCTACTAGTCCCGCTTTTCTCATGATCCAGCGCCCCGCAACCGTAGTAGGGATTCCAGTGATCCCATAGGTGTCATTTCCCACCGATATCTTTGGCGCGCCAGGTAGGGGGTGCGCAATTGTGAGAATCTGGTCTAGCAGTTGACCTAGTTGTTCTTCATTGCCATGGCTCCTAAGAAGAAGACGACCACGACGATCGGTTTGTCCAGGACCGGGTTTCCAGTACCGGCGCGGACCAGTAGCGGGCCAGTCGCGGAGAGAACCCGTGGCGCGGCCCGCGAACATCCACATCACCCTGGTGGTCCAGGCCCGGCGAGTGGCGTCGTTTTCGCGCCAGGTGACGAGCCACCAGTTGCGGGCTCCGGAGATGGAGTCGGGCCCCCCGCAGGCGGCGCGGGGCCCTCCAGGGGCGCCGCCATCCCGCCAGACGGTGGCGCGGCGGCCTCCAAGACGCCAACACTGGCACCCACGGCGCGCTCTTCCCAGGTTGTGCGTGATGAACAGCGTCACCCTGCCGGTGACCCTACGCGCCGCCCTTGGAAGAGTCCCGTGCGCCCATCACATGATGAGGAGGCCAGCATGCGCGCCGAGGTGCTGACAGAGGTGGCGAACGGCTGCGGGGCCGTTACGCAGCTCCTTCTAACGTGGTTAGAAGTCGAGGCGCATCGTGGTCCACCCAGCTCTCGCCGCCACCCACGCCAGCGGAGGCCCTAGCGCGCGTGAAGCTGCTCCTCGATTTTCCTCCCGCCACGGAGAAGCTCGACGAATGGAGGGCCACCGTCCGGAGCCTCGTCGGCATCGCCAACAACGATGAGTTGCGGTTGGCGGGACACATAGGCCGTCGCTTCTCTGGGCCACCGCATGCCAACGAAGGTCGTGCCGGAGGCGATGCGGCCACGGTGTACTCCCCACTTCCATCCCGGCCACCCCGGGCGTCGGTCCGTCGCGACGATGCTCGTGATGGTATCTCCATCGCGTCGTCCGACCGCGAGCCAACCGCGATCAGCGTCAAGTCCTCATGTTGAGTATCGAAGAGAACAAGTGCAGTAAATGACTTAACCAAAAACTTACCGATTACTGCATCGGGCTGATCTTCAATCTCCTCCACATCAATGTGGTTCACCTGTCCTCTGTTGAAAGGGTTTGGCTTCTTCCCAGAGCTTCCATTGCCATTTCCATTCTGGCCTTCGGGACATTCATTTGCGTAATGTCCAGTCTTGGAACACTTGAAACAGGTGACATTGCTCGGGTCTCTCTTGGCTGGGGTTGTTGGTGGGGTCCGGTTCTGGCCGTTGCTTCCTCCATTCCCATTACCATTCTTGTGGCCATTATGGTTGTGCGAACTACCTCCTCCATGGGTATGCTGAAACTGCACTCCTTGCTTAGGGGTATAATGGGGCTTCTGCTGGGCTCCAGAGTTAAACTTCCCCTGCCCATACTTCCTCTTGCGATTCTCTATTTGCTGCTGCTTTCCTTCAATCATGAGGGCGCGGTCTACCAACTCCTGGTAGTTATTGAATCTTGCTACCATCAACTGCAGGCTTAACTCATCATTCAGTCCTTCTAGAAACTTCTCCTGCTTAGCTGCGTCTGTAGCAACGTCATCTGGGGCATAACATGCTAACTTACTAAAATCATCCACATACTGGCCAACAGTCCTTCCTCCTTGGCGTAAGTTGCGGAACTCACGCTTCTTCATGGCCATAGCTCCTGCTGAAACATGGGCAGTGCAGAAAGCTTGCTGAAACTGATCCCATGTGACAGTGTGTACAGGGTAAGTGGCTGTGAAATTCTCCCACCATGCTGCTGCGGGTCCGTCAAGCTGATGTGCAGCAAACTTCACCTTCTCACCATCTGTGCATCCTGCAGTGGTCAACTCCCTTCCTATCTTGCAGAGCCAATCATCTGCTACAATCGGCTCGGTGCTACTACAATACACCGGTGGATGCAGCCTAAGGAAACAAGTCAAGTGATCCCCTGGTGGTGGTGGTGGTGGGTTATTGTTGTTGTTGGCTTGGTTCTGTACCAATGTCTGAATCAAGGTATTCTGCTGCTGAATCAACTGGGTGATCTCTGGCGGAAAAACAAACTCGGGGTCGCGTCTCGGAGGCATCTGAAGGGTTTTAGAAAAGACGAGAAATTAAGAAAAGAGTGGGGTCTAGGGAGAAAACACTACCCGAATGCTTATGAGACAAATTCACACAAAATCACTTCATTCATTCAATCAAAGGGCTTACAATTGTCTAGCTATCGCAAAGGTGCGTGTACTATAATGTTTACATGGAGGGAATACTACTAATATGTGGGGGTCATCTATTAATTTGAACCAGTGGAAGATTCCATGCTGTCTGCTCCAGCTTCGTCTTCAAAGTCGGGCTCGCTTGGATCCGAATCAGTGTCATCGATGATGATGTAGTTGCTCGGACAGTGGACGTACTTGTCTTCATTCTTGAGCTCCTATTTCTTCTTGAGTTCTTCAATCTCATACTTAAGATCGTTATTGTGCCTTACGACAGCTACGATCTCGTCCACGTAGTCCTTGCGTAGAGTCTTCATCTCTCCTTCAAGTTCGATGATCCTTCCCTTTGCATTCTTCAACTCTATCATATCATTACACATCTGATTCTCCTGGCGTCGAATGTGCTAGTTTAACTCCTGGATGAAAGCTGCAATGGATCTGTCCTTCTTGGTGCTGACTATCTCCCATTGTTCATTCCGGCGTCCGCAAATCTGGTAGATAGTATCCTTGAGATCTTCTTGATAAACTTCTCCAATGCGTCCCATGGTGATATGAGCTGCCATGCTCTTTCCCAGACTCCAGGTTGGTGCACTGAAAACACTATCTATAGGCTTGGTGATTGGGGCGAATGTCCTTCCCGGAACGTGAGCTTGAATCTTCCAGCGCTCCTCTTCAGGCAGAGTGGCGTTGAAAGTCCCGGTGAAGCTTGGTAGTCCAATGTTTAGGTACTTGGTAACTTCCTTCAAGTGAAATCCAAATGGTGTACCTTCATCTGGTTGGGCGTACTTGATCTTGGCGTCCTTCATCCTAAAAGAGTAGAAAAGATGAGGAGTTAGAAAATGGGAAGAGAGTAGTGATCTATGGCTTTAACTTAGTGGTCGTGTCCTACAGTCAGCGTGTGCTCTGATACCATCTCTGTAGCGACCTGACCCGAATGGATCACGTCTACTGTGCTATGATGTCATCCCTGGATCAGTAATGCTGACACCACACAGTACATCGAGGATTTATAGTAGAGTTGCAATCACACTCTTATTACATCGATGGCTCAAAAAGAACTTATTACAATAATCATGGCTTAAGGCCATCTAATAACGATAACAGCGGAAGACTTGGAAGATAAGTGAGTCCATCAACTCCAACGGCATCACTGAGTATAGAACCACGACCTAAAACGGCACCTTAATCGTCGTCTGAAAAGTCTGCAACATGAAAAGTTGCAGCCCGAAAACGGGTCAGCACATGGAATATGCTGGCAATGTAACACACAGAGAGAGGTAATGAGTATTGGCTATACTACATGCATATTTGGTTGGTGGAAAAAGCTCTATGGGTACAGTTTTGCATAAAGCCAGTTTTTCCCTACTGCAAAGGAATAAATTTGTTTAACTATCATGGTGGTTGTTAAACATTGAGAATGGTTGACAGCATCCTCAATCCCAATTAAAAGTACTCATTAAAAACCCAACAATATTAATTAAAGTAACATGTTGAGATTCACATGATATTCAAGTACTAGATACTCAAGATGTCCATAACCGGGGACACAGCTAATCATGATTAGTTTGTACACTCTGCAGAGGTTTGCGCACTTTTCCCCACAAGACTCGATCACCTCCGTTTGGTTTCTCGCACTACATGGTGTTTGAGAAACGGATGACCGAGACACAGTCTTTCAGAAGCGCTAGCACCTTACATGTGGGTAGACCTGTACACCTACATCCCCTACATCTGCTAGCCTACCCGTAAGAGTTCGCACAACTTACTCCACTATGCCAGAGCCCATAATGGCTTGTGGCTGCACACGTAAGTTACTAGTATGAATTATCTTATGATCCCTTTGAGCCTGGGTGGCGGTCTAGAACAAAACAGGCAAGTCCTGATAGACATCAGGTGCCTAAATCCACCCAGATGTGTATTTAAGTTGCCACCTTAGATAAACCATTAATTAACAACACTCACATCAGTAATGGATGTTCACTCACCCAATCCACGTCTACTAGCATAGCATGGCATATTAAGCAACGTAGAAGTAACTCCCAAGGGTTTGATAATAAAACAGGTAATAGGTACTACCTCAATCTACTTCCCATCCCACAATTTATTTTAGATCCTAATCATGCAAGTGGTTGAGGATTGATCTAATGCATAAAAACTGCGTTTGAGAAAGTATGATCAAAGTGTTACTTGCCTTCCTGACTATCCGCGAAACCTAGAGACTCGAAGTAACAAGTGGCGCACTCCGGGTGATCTATCGCAGACAAACAACAAGCATACAATAAGTACTCATCTAATGCACATGTAAATCTCGAATAGAAGATCTAACCAGAAAGTTCAACTTAAGAACCCTAGTTGCAAAAAGAATCGAATCAAAATTAGCAACAAAAGTCAAACGACGAAAGATAACAACTCGGTTCTAGCAAGTTGAAACTAAGTCAAATTTTACAGTAGCAGAACTTTGTTTAAGTTGATTAGTCGGAACGGCGGTTTCGAAACGAAACTCCAGGCGCTTGAATCACCTGATTTCGATAAACGAGTGGAAAGATAGACTAGAAAGAAGATCGGATCTGAAATCACGATCGGAAGAATTGTGCAATAAATCCGACGAGAAAAGAGAACGACGAACGGTTAAACGAACAAACATTCATTAACCGAGGCGATCCGGTGATCACGTTCGTTAGGACGAACGGTCCGGCGAACGGTCCAAAGACAACTAAATCGGAGAAGAAAACGAATCCGATCTAGGGTTTCAGAAAGAAAACCGAAACGAAAAACCGATCTAGAAAACTGGAACGGAAAATCGGAGCGATTACGAAAAACCGAACCGAGGAAAAGAAAAGGTGACGCGGCGCGGCTAGTACCTCGAAGAATGAGGGGCTCCGGCGGCGGCGGCCTTGGGTGGCGGCGGCGGTGAGGGGCGGCGGCGGCGCTGGTGAGGGGCGGCGGCGGCGTAGGGCGACGGCGCTGGGTGGGGCGGCGGCGTAGGTGGTGGTGAGGAGAGGAGAGGAGGGGTTTGGTTTGATGGTTTAGAGGGGGGGTGCTTGGGTATTTATATTGGGGAGGGGAGGGTTTTGCTTGGGGTAGGGGGCAAGAAATAGATTAGGATTAGGAAACAAGAGGAATAGATCTAGGAATAGATACGGAATAAACGAAGTAGGAAAAGAGTCCTACTAGGACTTGGGAAAAGAAGCGGCGGCGGCTCCCTGGCTTAGCGCGCGTGCGCGGTGGCCTGGGGCGCGGTGGCCTTCGGCCCGGCTGGGCCTTGGCCTGGCCGGCCTTGGTCCAGTTTTTTTTTGTTTTTTTTTATAAATAGTTTCCGCGCGTAGAAAAAAAACAAAAAGAGATCTAAATGAACTCCGAAAAATCTAAAGTAAATTTTCCCCGACTCCTAAAAATGAGCCGAACAAAATGAACTTTACTCGGGGCCTAAAATGCAATTTTTTGAAAACACGCATTTTTCCCCTAAGGCAAATAAAATGCAAATAAAACTCCGGCAAACAAAAATTGATCTATTTATTAAATCTTCATTTTCCTAAATTTTGGGAAAGTCATATTATTCCCTCTCTCATATTTTGACACCTGAAAATTTATTGAAGATAAAACAAATAAATCAAACGATCCTCTTTTCAAAATTTGAGAAACTCTCAAATATGAAAATAACGAAATCTCCAACTCTCTCCGGAGGTCCTTGAGTTGCGTGAAATTTCTAGGATCAACAAAATGCAAGAAAATATGACATGCATGATGATCTAGTGTATAACATTCCAAATTGAAAATTTGGGATGTTACAGCCGATGAACATCATCACCGTCCCCTCCAACAAGAAAGATACGTTGATCTGCGCCGACCAACTCTACCGGGAAGCAGTTGTAGTAGCTGCCGCTAAGGCGCCTGCTCCTGCCGACGGAGCCCCGGGGGGGAAGAAGACCGGCGAGGCCCCTCGCACCCACTCCGGCAAGCGCACCTCTTCGGGGTGTTGTGCTTCCGTTGAGAACGTGCCAGAGAGCTCCGCCGGCAAAAGCAAGAAGTCCAGAGCCACACCACCACAGACCAAGAAGGTGCCCGTCAAGGAGGACGGGACGGGGGGAGCTTTTACCATAAGCTCCACCCTCAACAGAAAATAGGGAAGCGAGCTCGTCCCCATTCTGCGGGCGAATGTCGATGTGTTTGCATGGCAAGCCTCCGACATCCCCGGCGTTCCCAGGGAGGTGATTGAGCACCACCTTGCTGACTGTCCTCATGCATGGCTTGTCAAGAAGAAGGTCAGGAAGCAAGCTCTGGAGAGGCAGGAGTTCATCACGGAGGAAATCAGAAAGCTATAGGTGGCAGGCTTGGTGAGAGGAATACTCCATCCGACATGGTTGGCCAATCCAGTATTGGTGCGCAAGGCAAATGGGAAGTGGAGGCTGTGTATTGATTACATAGACATCAATAAGACATGTCCAAAGGATCCCTTCCCGTTACCGCGCATCGACCAGATTGTTGACTCCACGGCTAGGTGTGACCTGTTATCATTACTTGACACCTACTCAGGATACCACCAGATCTTCATGACAAAAGAAGACAAGGAAAAGACAGCATTTATCACCCCATGTGGTACGTACAGCTTTTTACGGATGCCTTTCGGGTTGAAGAGTGCTGGATCAACCTTTGCATGAGCGGTCCAAATTGGTTTTGAACCACAGCTACATAGAAATATGGAAGCCTATATGGATGATATAATGGTCTAAACCAAGGACAAAGCAACACTTGTGCAAGATCTAGAGGAAACATTTGGAAACCTGCGCAAGATCAACCTCAAGTTGAACCCTGATAAGTGTGTCTTCGGTGTCCCGTCCCGCAAGCTTCTCGGGTTCTTTGTGTTGTAGCGCGGGATTGAGGCAAACCGAGACAAGATTAGGGCCATTGAGCAGATTGAGGCACCCAAACAGATCAAGGACGTGCGTTGGCTCACTAGCTGTGTTGCCACCATGAGCAGATTCATCTCCAAATCCGTGGAGCGTGCCGTCCCCTTTTTCAAGATGTTAAAGAAGACGGGCCCAGTGGAGTGGACCCCAGAGGCCGAGGCGGTGTTGCAAGACATGAAAAAGTACCTCTCCTCTGCCTCAGTGCTCGTTGCGCCGAAACCACGAGACTGTTGCTACTATATCTAGCGGCAACAAATCAAGTGGTTAGCGCCGCATTGGTGGTGCAGAGAGAGGTCGACGAGGAGACAGCAGAAACGGCAGAGTCAACGGTTGGCGGGCCAGAACCATCCCCGGCAGGGCTCAGTCCCGGCAAGACTGAGTCCCCGGCAGGGCTCGGTTCCGGCAAGACTGGCGCTGGTGCGACAGGACCCGCACGGCCAGGTGAAGTGGCGCAAAAGAAGAAGATGGTGCAGCACCCGGTTTACTTCGTCAGCTCCCTCTTGCAGGGAGCTAGGTCGAGCTATTCAGGTGTGCAAAAATTGCTCTTCGGCCTCCTTATGGCCTCGAGGAAGCTGCGCCACTACTTACAAGCACACGAGATCACCGTGGTTACCCGCCTTCCGTTGCAACGGATACTTCATAACCCAGATGCAACAGGAAGGATTGCAGAATGGGCCCTGGAGCTGTCAAGTTTTGGTCTAAAGTTTGGATGTACCTCGAAGATCCAGAGCAGAGTCTTGGCGGAGTTTGTTGTGGAATGGACCTCGACGCCTGGCAAAGAGGTACAGGAGACTACCCTCCCCGACGAGGAAACGAGCGGTAACTGGATCATGTACTTTGATGGGGCTTTTTCGCTGCAAGGCGCAGGTGTTGGTGTGCTTCTTGTCAGACCCACCGGAGAGCACCTCAAGTACGTCATCCAAATGCACTTTCCCCAGGAAATGTCAACCAGCAACACCACCGAGTATGAGGGTTTGCTTGCCGGTCTTAGGATCGTGGCGGACCTCGGAGTCAAAAAGCTCATCATTAGGGGCGACTCACAACTCGTCGTCAGGCAGGTCAACAAAGATTATCAAAGCCCGTTGATGGAAGCTTACGTAGATGAGTTGAGGAAACTGGAGGAGCGCTTTGATGGTATACAAGCGGAGCATGTCCCTTGGACGGAGAACGACACCGCCGACTACCTATCAAAGCGCGCTGCCCTCAAGCTACCTGTGGAACCAGGTACTTTTGTGCTTCAGTTAACCCAACCATCCGTTGAGCCGTCGACTGGGCAGAACAAGCGGAGGAAGCTAGGCTCCGGCAAGTACTTCCCCACCGAGCTCCCCGAAGCCGCCGGCGAAGATGTTGCCGTGGATGCCGATCCTGCCGCAGGACAACTGACTCCGGAAGGACCTCAGGTCATGGCCGTGGAGGTGGCCGCTCCTGTGGCGGAAGAGATGCCTTCGATCCTTGTCGTCGAGCCACAGGCTCCGGCATGGGCGCAGCAGACCGTCCGATTCCTTCAAAAAGGAGATCTTCCTGAGGAACAGGAAGAGGCAGAAAGAGTAGCCCGCCGGTCTTCTCTGTACCAATTTGTTGATAACGTATTGTATAGAAAAAGATGGAATGGGGTGAAATTAAAGTGCATCTCCCAGGAGGAAGGGCTAAAGCTGTTGGAAGAGATACATGGAGGCATATGTGGCTCCCACATAGGGTCGAGGACCCTTGCCGGCAAGGCTTTCTGGCAAGGTTTCTTCTGGCCCACCGCCCTCGAGGATGCGACGGCACTAGTAACCAAGTGTGAAGCGTGCCAGTTCCATTCGAAGAAGCATCATCAACCAGCTCAAGCCCTTCAAACCATCCCTCTCTCCTGGCCCTTCTCGGTCTGGGGGCTCGACATATTGGGCCCCTTCCCCCGTGCTGTCGGGGGCTTTGAATACTTGTGCGTCGCAATCGACAAGTTCACAAAGTGGCGAGAAGTGGAAGTAGTGAGGAAGGTGAAAACGCAGTCAGCCATCAAGTTATTCAAGGGGCTAGTGTGCCGTTTTGGAATACCCAACAGGATCATCACCGACAATGGCACACAGTTCACAAGCCACACCTTCATGCAATACATTGAGGATCTCGGCAGCAGGTTCTATTTTGCCTACATGCACATCCATGGAGCAACGGCCAAGCGGAGAGAGCAAATGCTGAAGTCCTGCAAGGCTTAAGAATGAGGACTTTTGACAGGCTGCGCAAAAGTGGAAGACGCTGGATTGATGAGTTGCCGGCGGTTCTTTGGTCGATCAGAACGACGCCAAATCGAGCCACCGGCCAGACACCCTTTGCCCTGTTCTACAGGGCAGAAGCAGTTCTCCCCACGGAACTCATATACGGGTCACCTCAAGTGATCGCTTATGATGAGTTTGATCAAGAGCAATTGCGGCAAGATGACGCAACACTCTTTGAGGAAGATCGTCTCTGGGCGACTGTGAGAGCAGAATGCTACCAGCAAGCCTTGTGCCACTATCATAGCCGCAAGGTCCATGCCCGGAGCCTTGAGGAAGGCAACCTTGTTCTTCGGCATGTTTAGTCGGCCAAGATTTCTAACAAGTTGATGCCGAAGTGGGAAGGCCCTTATCAGGTAACACGAGTTGCCAGGCCCGGTGTAGTCCGCCTGGAGACTGAAGATGCCATTCTAGTGAGTAACTCCTGGAACATCGAGCATCGTTACAAGTTTTACCCATAAGGCACCGCTGCTGGGCCTCCTGGCAAGCCACCCTTTTGTACAAGCCTTGCCGGCAAGGCATGTAACCCTTTGTACAAAGCCAGCTGCACACCCTGAGCACTAATAAATGAAGCGCTGGCGCCCTAAGTTATAGCATGCATGCTAGGTAGAGTCTCCTCCTCGGTTAGGGTTGATAGTGCTTGGCAGCGGCTAACCCCTACCTTGGAGGTCGAGTGTGCATCTCTCTGTTTCTCCCCTGTCCTTTTTGGTTCGCAGGACATGTAAGTATTTCTATCGGGCTGTTTGGAAGAGAGGAACGGACTGGTGCCCCGACCCCGGCAAACCAAGGTTGCCTGGGGCTGCAAATACAAGGATCCATCCGCGGCAAGCCAAAGTTGCCGGGGGCTGCAGGTTCAGATAAGTCTTTATCCTCTATCATGCATTTCGTTATGAACTGGGGTATGTGGAACCACATTTTATATCCAACCTACCATGCTCCCCTCTTTCCGAACCCAAGGATTATCTCCTGGGCCCGAAGTTGGTCGTAGTCGCGGCAGCAAGGAGATAGAATGTGGAGCCCAAACTCATCTCATCCTTGCCTCCGCGAAGAGCATGAGAAAGGTCAAGCGAGATGGGGGAACGGCGAGGCCTGTTGCCGGGTGAAAAACGTTTACTTTAGATAGCAACAAGGATTCGATCCTTGTCGTGGGTTTCACCTGCGAACGAAAAACCCGGCAAGCATCCCTTTTTCATTAAAAAACATCCCGTACAGGTACAGTTCATACGAAATGAAAAACATGAGCAAGGGGATTACAAGTTATAAAGTTAACAAAGGCCTAAAGGCTTACAAGACTAAAAAGAGATAAGGTGCCCATAATCCCTTTCTAGTCCCTCTCCTCAGGAAATGGAACAAGAAAGCAGAAGGGCAAAAGGGGCGCTTAGGCGAGCTACGAGTGGCAGAAGACACCAAGAGAACATCCTGGTGGCCGTCCGAGGACTGGATGGTGATGGCGGCGCCCGAAGGAGAGCTCGAAGACGAGGCGCTGGAGGGAGTGCCCGCTTACTCCGACTTGATGGCCTTGCCACCCGCCCTCTTCCTCTTCCACAGCCTCCCGATGCCAGCCGCCCAAGGAGACGACCCCAAGAAGTTTAAGGAGTCGGCAACACAGATGGTGGGGTCGCCGGTGCCACTCAGAGTGGCGCCCAACGCCTAGTCGGACCCCTCATCCACACCCGCTAGCCTCGTCGTTGCTGCCGTTGTCTTCCTCGCCACTCTCGCTCGAGGAGGAATCTTCATCATCAGAAGAGCTCTCAACACAACACCTTACGCGAGTCCCGAAGTGCCCAAAAATCTTGACGGAGAGGAGGCCACTCTCCATTAGTTTGAAATGGAGAGTGAGCCCCTCCGTCAAGCTGTGGAGGAGAGCGAAGGTCTTCCACCCTCGGTGTAGATACATGAGGTGACGGGCGGGGAACTCGACGTCGGCCCATGTGCCACTATTCCCACAACCCCTCATATGCAGCCGCAACGCCTGCGGCGGATCCAGCTCCATCTCCCGCACAAATGGAGTCGGGAGGCGAAGGCGACGGCGCGGTCGCTGGCGCAGCCTGACGAAGAATTCGCAAGGGTTGTCCCCGGCATGGCCCTCCATTGGAGGAGGTGTTGCTAGCGGAGTCGAGGCTGATCTGCTGCCCCATCCTTCTCTCCCTCGAGCACCACGACGACGTCGACCTCGCCCCCTCACCCTTCCTCTAGCGACCGGCTCCGCTGCTACGAGCTCTTGGGGAGGAGTGTTGCGCTGTCAGGCCGAAACCCTCGCCGCCACCGATGGAGCATCGCCATGCCCCCTCGCCATGGCAGAAGAAAGGAGGAAGCAGGAATGGGGAGAGGCAGATGGCGAAGGGTTGAGAAGCACCGTTCCTCCCGCTCCCCTCTTTATAAAAGGGTCGGGGACGAGGCTAGGCTGCCCCCTCTCGGCCAATCCGGCCCGTTGAAGTGACAGCAAGTGGGGCCATCGACCGCCCTCCCTACTCCATTGAAGGCGCGTGGGAATTGACCCACGCACGCGCACAACTTCTCACATCCCGCATGCTTGTCATTCGCACTGCGTCCTGCATGCAGCGAACGTGGCGCGAGGGATAGGCGCAGTAGGATGCGTGGAGCGATGGTTCCCAAGCGAGAGCAGTAAATGAGCAGCGGCCCTATGGTCTCAAAGAGACAAGCAAGCTGCCTCTTTACTGTCCACCACGGGATGACGCCAGCATGCTTCCGTCATACGCGTGCACGACCCACACGCCGCGCGTTCAACGCAGGTCATGGGGAAGCGCAGCAGACGGAACGGTTATCGCGGTAAAAAGCCGCCCCAACTGCCCGCACACCGTTTTGGGCCTGGCCCAACAACATGTTGTGCTTATGTATGGCCCAGGCCCGGGGGCTCCTGTCGGTGTACAAAAGTAGGGGCTCTGCTTTTGACCCCTTTACTTGTGAACAGGCAGTCAGAGCCACCTGCCACGGCCATGCATAACAAGGTAGGAAAGGGAAGCCGGAGAGAAGCCGAAGGCACAAGACAAAACAAAGCAACGACAAGGACCAAGGCCACAAAGATCGGATGGACGAAGCAGGTTTCCCCGGCAAGGACCCTTGCCGGGGCGGCCTCAGCGGCCCCGGCAAGACCCTTGCCGGGGCAGCTCGCCCACGCCAGTCGAGCGAGCCACCTTTGAGCCCACCAATGCTGGACAAACGCATTGGGACACGGCTTGGGAGGCACCTTCGTGGTGGCATGCATATCTTTGTGAAGACAAAGAATAATCAAGATCAAAAGAGGATAGGAAGGTAACAATCCTCGGCAGGGTTCTTACCGAGGAAGCCCACGAGATCCCTGGCAAGGTCCTTGCCGGGGATGACGGCATGCCGCGGCAAGACACTTGCCGGGCCACCTGGCAAGGCCCTCGCCAAGCGCGCCAGTAGGGCCATTGCCAGGCCCATGCCAACCAAGTCTCCGCCGCTGTTCGCATGTAGCTGCCGACCCAACCAGCTGGGCAGGCACCTGCGTGGCAACATGCAGCCCTTCGTGGAGGCTCCACCACCGCACCACCTTAGCTGCCTGCCTGCCTACATGGCGCCGCATGCATCACTGGTCAGGGCGCGTGTTAAAGCAAGGAGGAGCGGCGATGGACGGGACGGGCCTCACCCCCATCCTCGATAAAGTGAAGGGACACCTAAGCCTCGCATTAAATGCACTTTGTCCTGTAATACCAGCGATAAGCTTGCAACGCTGTAGCACTTTCGACCTCCTATGTGCCACTGTGGCAGCCCCTTTCGCCTATAAAAGGAGGCCCATGGCACACGGGAGAAAGGATTCGGCTCTTTGGAACCTAGCAGCACCCAGGGCTAGTTCAAGAGCTCAAGAACACTAAATACATCCACGAAAGCAGGATCGTAGGGTTTTACGCATCTTTGCGGCCCGAACCTGGGTAAATCCCCTTTGTGCTGTCTACTAGTCCTACTCTTCTCATGATCCAGCGCCCCGCAACCGTAGTAGGGATTCCAGTGATCCCATAGGTGTCGTTTCCCACCGACAATTACCGTGTCAATTGAGACAAAGTGCCTCTTCTATGTGATAATGAAAATGCAATAAAGATCTCCTACAACCCCCTGCAACATAACAAGATGAAGCATATTGAGAGTCATCATCACTTCATTCGAGATCACATCAAGCATGGGGAGATTCATCTTATCTTTGTAGGGCTCACGAGCAACTAGCGGATATATTCATGAAGCCATTGGATGAAGCGAGATTTCACAAGTTAAGGCATCAGCTAAATATCATTGATTTGGGCAATGTGGCTTGAGACAATGCACATACCACCGCACTCATCATTTTATCTTGTTCTAGATTTAGGCATGGACATAGGGGGAGTTTTGTTCCTTCCATGAACTCACACTCTCCTTATTATGCATAAGTAGAATCAATCGTTCGGAGTAACCATTTTTATGGTACTTGTGCTTCAAATATGAGTTTTGGTCATGGAACCAAGGTTAAAATCTTCGCAGTGTGATACCAATTGACTCAAACACCGGTGGCTCCGGTCACTGTCCCTCTTCTCTTGGAAGAGGTTTGGTTCTGGGTTCTCGATGGCAATTTGGCTCACTCTAGGTTTGCTCTTGCCTTTTGCTCTCTTTTGCCTTGGAGTGTTCCTTCTCATTTGCTGTGTTTTGAGTCTCCATCCCAAGCCCTTTTCATCTACAAACATCTTTGAATTGCATAAGCCACTTTTCCTATTTGATCTTGGTTGCTTTCTATGTTGCTAATGGTACAACCACTCGACATGGAATGGCACTACTATTTTAATCTGTACTACTGCCATGCTTGCGGTACTATAGTTAAGTGTGGTACTACCGGCCTCCCGCCATTCTGAGTACTGAGGCGGTACTACCGCTTAGACGTTCGTGAGATGGATAAGGGAACGGGCATGGGAGGTTCCAACCCCAAATCCCTTCACTGCTTCTTCATCTCCCATGAACTTCTCCTCTACAGCGCCAAGAATAGCCGCGACCGCCGCCCTCGGCACGCCGATTCTGTGTCATCTTCCACAATTCCGTCTGGTGGGATCGATCCACACCATCTCCTCTTGCCATGGAACCCAGAATTGTCCCCGTTCGTCTCTCCTATGGTTCTATTTCTTGAATCTAGGTTTCTTAGGGAAATGTGTGGTGGCTTTGATTTTTGGATAAATTGAGGCATGAGTAGGATGTGGAATGATTGCTAGATAGGAGATTTGAAGTTTTATTGGAGTATTTTTAAATTTTGTGATTCTGGTACTACTGGATCTGGCCGTTGTAGTGCGCCTCTTCTTCGGGCGGTACTATCGCTCTTCCTAGAGCGGTACTGCCGCTTGAATTGGTACTACGAGAGCTAGGCCGTAGTACTACCGATTGAATTATGAACTTCTGAATTACCTCCTATACTTGTTCATTGTCACCTTTTGGTCCTTTTGTCTTATGCAATTCATTTACACCTACTTTCCCTCATGCTTCTGTGTCTCGTTCAGGTGGTAGTGGCTTCGGTCCGCATCAGTCACGTTGCAAGAACCCAGATCTCCAAAGCACCAAGCACAACCATACCTCAAGTGATGTAGGTGGATCTTCGAGTGCTCAAACCGGGCATAAGACTAAGTCAGTTGTGAATAAGTAGAAGGAGAAGGCCAAGGAAGTGTCTGAGATGACTAGCAAGAAATTCTGGGATTATTGTCGGTGCAATCCATATCGTCGTCCTCAGGATCCATCTCTTGTGAACCATTCGTTATGGAATAGGGAGCAGGCCTCACTATATTTGTATGTTCTCAAAAGCAAGAAGAACCTTTATGTGCAGACCAAGTCTATCGATCTTACCCACATGGAGAAGGATCTGACATACTTAGAAGAGGCTCTAGCACTTTGTGCTCAGTTCGACATTGTCAAGATCATGACATTGAACTATATTTTTGAACCAAAGCTTGTGGCCCAGTTCTTTTCCACGGTGCACTTTGGTATTGATGAAGCAAGGACTCTCACTTGGATGACTCATGGGAGAGAACTGCATGCTACATGCAAGACTTTGATGAACAATCTTGATTATGGCGATGAAGGGCTCAAGAACACACTTGGACTTCGCCCTCATAAGGAGACTACTGCCACTCACAAGTCCAAGCTGTACCACTACATGAATGTCAGGAAGAGTGCCAAGGGACATGTCAAAGAGTTGATCCCATTTCTCGACATCATGCATCATATCTTTAGGAACACTCTTTTCTCTTGCATTGGGAACCTTGATATGGTGTGCTCTTATATCATGGACATGCTCCTTATGTGTTAGAAGGAGAATAACAAGACCTATGTTCTGGACGTGTCTCACATCATGTGGTCCGAGCTCCGGTCTAAAGTATATGACTCAAAGGTGCCCATATATGGGCCCTACCTCTACAACCTCATTGTGGACACCTGGCACTCTCTATTCCCAGAGGAGCGCCTTGATACTGGCAATCCTTCATATCATGAAGTGATCAGGTTGAGATAGAAGGAGAACTAGGCGGCTGCACCGTTCATTCCTGATATTGAGGTACCTGCTGCTGATTCTAATGATTCTGATGAGCCAGACTATGTGCCACCGATCGAGCAGCCATCTCGGGCTACCAAGCTCAAGAAGAATGTGAAAAAGCTATTATGTCTCCAGGTTGATGTGCAACACAAGTTGTACAAGGCACATGTGTCGGAGAAGACTGCTCGCCAGCGTCATATCATGACACTACTGCAGGATGGTCCAAACGCAACACTAGAATCAGAGACCCTTTGACGAAACTATGTGCAATGCATTAATCACAAAAGGTGATGTAATAAAACCGTGACAAAGATAAAACACGTTTGCGATGGCGGAGACATCAAACATGACTCAGATTAGATTAGCATGTGCGATGCATGGCATGCAGTTGACTCCAATGGACTATTTACGATGAGTCAGAACAACAGAAATGGGCAACCAGATGAAGGTGTGTGTGTGCGCGCGCGTGCGCGCGATATACGACATACAGTTCACTCGGATGAACTGTTTGTGATTAGGCAACACAATAGAAACGGTCAACTAGATCAAATGTGTGTGCAATATATGACATACAGTTCACTCGGATGAACTTTTTGTGTTGAGCCAAGAGAACCGAAACGGCTCAACTTAACAAGATGTGTGTGGTATGCGGCAAACAGGTCTATAATCAGAAATGTGTGCGAATACCAATAATTACACATACGATTGCTGCTAATAAGCCATGTGTGTTGTGGGCAAACACGTCCTGGTATACAATTGTCAGCGATTGATGAATTCATCACCGACGATTTCCCTAGCATGTTCCGTGTGCGATGTGATTGCATACAGAACAACAACATATATACTAATAAGGACATGATTGCACAACCAAATCAAATATCCAATTACATAGGTGGCTAGTACACACATGACATTTTCACGCACCAAAGTAAACTATTGCAGGCATAATTAACTAGGATAAACGATCATCTGATCATCATCTACTTCTTCTTGTGATGCTTGCCACCACTGCTCTACTATGATAAACGAAACAGTATTCTTTACTGTGAATAGTGCTTTGTTGGGCACACAAGTATATCGATCATAGCCTTGGGCGAGCAATGTGCCCGCATGTGTTGTGCTAGCTCGATGTTCCTTCTATGCTAAGTTTCCATTAATTGATGTCATTTTATGACCACACCACTGTTTCCCGCCATTTCCTCACCGGTTTCTTGCCACCTCCCAGCGATATGTGCATAAACCTAGGCGTCGCGCGACGCACTGAGGCAACAAGCGCAACCTGTAGCACATCACCTTTTCCAAGCATGCCAACCCACTGAAGCGCCGCCTCTGCCATCAACCTCCTCGACAAGGAAAACAAGAAGGCGCCACAGCCCGTCAAGGCCGCGGCGCTCCCCGGCAACGTGATGATGACGCTGTGTTGCGCGTCACCGCCAAGGTTGAGTAGACCCTTGGCGCACGACGCTTTAGTGATGCGAATCAAGATAAGCATGTCAGCACCGAGAAGCTGCAGCTCGCCACACAACATGATTGTTGTTGTGCCATAGAGGAAGCTAGGCGCATCCGCGCCGATAGGCTGCGGCTCAACGCACAACGAGACCATTGGAGTGCTGTAGAGCAAGAGGCGTGGCAATTGCTTGCTGTCGATAGGGCGTCGCAGCTGGGTACACGTCCCTTTAGTACCCCCATTCCTCGCCAGGAGTGGGAAGAGCACCTCTGCGCCGTACTTGCACTAGAGGGCGGCCGTGCCGTACTTGCACCGGACGCCAGCTGCACTATTTGCATGGGTCACGCCGTTCGCCTAGTCCGCGGCCAGCTCGATGCCTACGGGTTGGTCGCTAGGCTCGACCGCCTCCTTGGCCAAGGTGTCCACCTGCGCGCAGTGGAGGAACTTGGCTATCGTATCCTCGAGATGTTGATGTCCGATGAAATAGCCAACTTGGAGCTCGAGATCGCACTGCAGATGTACCGCGAGCATGTCGACCGCTTGGACGAATGCCTGCACGAGTTTAGGCAGAGCCAAGAGCTACCGTAGGCAAGGGTTTTTGGTCATGGATGCATTTTATTTTGTTGAGTCCTTTCGATGTGGATTGCAATGTATTCACTACAATCCTAATATTGCTCTGTTTCAATGCGTGTACTCCAGTTTCATTCTTATATGTTCTGTTTTAATGTGTGCATATATGCTTTGCATTCTGTATATGTGGATGATAATAGCTAGATACATTAGTATACAAAATCAGATAGAAAAATGGAATTCATAGTATATATTAATTGTCCATTAGTTCTTCATAGAATATATATAATATAATGACATATACGTGATGATACTTAACTACTAGGTACAATGCATAAAATTGAGAATGAACAATACTAAAACTAATAATCCCTCCTGGGGAAGTATTCCAGCAGCCCCTTGCCAGCAGGTCCCTGCTGCACGGCGTCTTCCCACCACGGAGGCAGTACTCCGCCTCCTCCGCCTCGCAGTGCTTGAATAACCGATCTTCCTCTTGCTTGCGGACGAGCGCGAATGATCTTGCCATTTCGTTGGGTGCCCACCGGAGCTCCTCATCGGTGGCATGCTAGAGCTTATCGGACCACCTCCACGCAGCGATGAGGCGCCTAGCGCCTTTGACCTTCCTTGTGAAGTATCCGTCTCTGGGATTCAACGCCTTTTACCTTCAGCGCCTTTGACCATCTCTGGGATTCATTGTGTGTGTTATGTAGACGAACGGAAAAGTTTTTTGTGGATTGACTGTGTGGGTTATGCAGACGAAGGGAAGTGTTTCTCTGGGAATCACTTTGTGGGATGTACCTACGAACGGAAACGATTGGGTATATATAATTATATGTGATGTTTAGCCCGATCGCACACGAGCTCATTTTGTGCAGCATGTGTGACTGGAGGGTCTATCCCGGATGGTTTCTAGGTCATGTGGGAAGAAGCCCCTATTGCCCATACTCACTAGGCATCGATTTAAATTGCAGTCGCAGAAAGGGGTTAGAAACCATTTGTGTAGCAGCTCGTTGTACCAGTGTGATGATGCACACGATAGACACTGAGGTTCCTAGTAGTTTTGAGAAGAAGATAATATCTGAGGAGGCCAGGTTCGATGTCCAAGAACAACACTAGATGGTACGTCTCCAACATATCTATAATTTTTTATTGTTTCATGCTATTATACTATTAATCTTGTATGCTTTATATGCAAATTAACCTAGAGCATAGTGCGCGTTCCTATTTTTTCCTATTTTATTGTTTTGCAGAAAAATCATACCAAACAAAGTCCAACACGATGTAACTTTATGGTGATATTTTCAGACCAGAAGGGACCTAGAAGCTCCGGGAGGGGACTAGATACCACACAAGAGAGGCACAATATAACATGGTGCACCCCTAGGGGGGGGGCTCGCAACTTCGTTTGATGTAATTCCAAGCATATACTTTCCCTGAAATCCAGAAACCACACGAGTGAGACCCAAGACAATTATTCCGCTGTGGCAAGCCTCAGTTCTTCCGTGATCCCATCTGGAGGCCTCCACCGGTACTGTTTTGGAGGGGGGAAATTGATCATGGAGGGCTTCTACATCAACCTTTCTGCACCTCCGATGATGCGTGAGTAGTTCCCACAGGATCTATGGGTCCATAGTGATTAGCTATATGGCTTTCTCTCTGTCTCTTTGATCTTCAATACAATGTTCTCCTCGGATTTCTATTAGATGTAATCTTCTTTGGCGGTGTGTTTGTTGGGATCCAACGAATTGTGGGTTTATGATCTGATTGTTCATTGAAAGTAATTGAGTTATATTCTGAACTTTATTATGTGTGATTGTTATACCTATGTAATGCTCTCTGATCTATGTGTTTTCTTTGGCCAAGTTGATGACTAGATCTTCAGTGGAAGTGGTGCATAGTAGTAGGTTCAATCTTGTGGTGTCCTCACTCTTTCACAGGAGAGTAGCGAGGCACGTATTTGTATTGTTGCTACTAAGGTTAACATGGCGAGGTTTGATCATATTGATTGATCTTATTGTGTCCACATTATGTCATCATGCTTCAAGCATTACTCTGTTTGTTATGAACTTAATACCTTAAGATGCATGTTGGACAATGGTCGAGGGGTGGATTAATAGTAGTAGATGTAGAATCATTTTAGTGTACTTGTCACAGACATAATGCCTATGTACTGATTATGCCATGAATAAGATCATAACTATACGCTTTTATATAAATTGCCCAATAGTACTCAATGTTTGCTATGTTCTTGAGAGAGATTCCTCTAGTGAAATCTATGGCCCCCAGGTCCATTCAACAAATTTACTAAAACACTAAAAGGCTTGATTAAATTTATTTTCTTTCACAATTTATATGGCCACTATTATCAGAACTAATCCTTGCAATTAACGAGTAAAAGGGGATTGACAACCCTCTTGCCTATGTTGGGTGCAAGTATTTTGTTTCTGTGTGTAGCTATTATTGACCTTTGTCTGTGTGGATCTCCTATTGGTTCGATAACCTTGGTTCTCTACTGAGGGAAATACTATCCTCTACTATATTGCTTCACTCTTCCTCTTTGGGGAAAATCTCAACGCAGCTCACAAGTAGCACTGGACCGGTTTTGACGATTCCAACACTGCCATGTTTGCTCGTCGTGCTCCTGCTGCTGATGATGATGTGGAGATTGAGGACTCTTACGAACATGGTGATGATGATCATGAGGAGGAGTCTAAGGAGTCCATGGATGAGGATGTGGAGTAGAGCTACCTGTAACGCCCCGGATCCGATGCGCCAGGTGTCTTCCAACTATTCGTCGTTGTTGCCATGCCATTTGCTTGCGTGTTGCATTTTGCCATGTCATCATCTGCATTTCATCTGCATGTTTTCAAAACTTGCATCCATTCGGGTTTCCCCGGTTCCCTCTGTTGTCCGTTTTGAGTCCAGCCACACTCGCACGCGCCCGTCGCACCTCTCAGACCTTGTTTTTTCGTGAGCGGGAGAAAAACGTTCTCGGAATGGGCTCAGATTTGCCGAGTGGCCTTGGTATATCACCCGTAGACCGCCCACCAAATTTTGTTCCATTTGGAGCTCGTTTGATGCCCCAGCGGTTAACCGCGTAGCCCGTAATCCCTCTCTCTTTGCAGCCCAGCCCCTCTTCACCACAGCCCATGAGCCCATCCAAACCTCCTCCATGCTCTCGGTCGTTCGATCATGATCGTGTGGGCGAAAACTGCACCCCATTTGGACCCTCCTAGCTCCCTGTACCTAAAAAATAGTCCCCTCCCCCGAAATTTGTGTCCAAACCCGAGCTTCTTCCTCCTCCCGCAGCCGGACACGTCCGGACCCTGCCGGACATGTCCGCGCCGCTGCCCCTGTCGAATCAAACGCCGCCACCTGCCCTCGCCGTCCCGCGCGCCGCCAAAGCCCGCCGGGCCCAGCCACGACCCTCCCGACCCGGTCGGCCACCGCCGCCAGCCCGCTCCCCCGGCTCCTCCGCGCCACCCG
>NC_041387.1:304120950-304157010 GCF_002162155.2 Triticum dicoccoides
CGCCGCCGCCGGCGTGCTCCAGCCCTGCCGCCGCCCGCCGGAAATTCACCGCCCTCCGCCGTCGTCTTTCCGCGCCGGAGCGCCGCGCCTCTCCCTCCGCAGCTTCGCCGGCCCCCGCGCCACCGCCTCGCGTCTTCCCGTCGTCGCCTTGCCGTCTCCGGTCGCCGTCCCGCCGCCCGCTGTCGCCGGCGAGCCGCGCCCTCGCCGGAGTCAATGCCGGCCAGATCCGATCCGGGTGGACCAGATCCACCGGGAGACGAACCAAACACGCCTCCCCCGCCCTGGATCTCCTCGTCCCGCTTCGTCCCGTCCAGATTTTCGGAGGTAGTATTTCCCATGGTGGCTCACAGATTACTACAACAACAGTTGCAGGTACAGGTTATGCGATGATCATGACGCGAGAGCGATGTTTGCTTGTGTTTGATCGGGGGATAGGTTCCAAGTCGGCAGCCTGGGCTAGCAGGGTGGATGTCGTTTGAGTTTCTGTTTGTGTTTCATCCGTAGTTGGATGGTGCTCTTATGTAAGATGATGTTGTATTCGTGTGGCATTGTATGCCTTTTGTATGTATCCCCATCTATTATGTAATGTTGATGTAATGATATCCACCTTGCAAGAGCATATCAATATGCGGTTCTATCCTTGGTGGGACCTTTGAGTCTCTTTAGGATAGTATGGCATGTTGGGCGTGATAAGTTGGAATTAGAGCCTCGACCGACCATAGGAGCCCCCTTGATTGATCGTGTAGTTTGGCCGTTGTTGAGTCTAGAAGAAAACTGTTTTCGGAGTCTAGTTATATCGGAGAGTAGGAATTCTTTTTACTCCTCAGCCCCTCCATCGCTCTGGTGAAGAATCTTGACGTAGGTGTTTTGAATTACTCCTCTTCCCATTCAAATTTTCTTTAGGATCACGCAGTTGGTTTCCCGATTGTTGGTTCTCAACTCTTCTTATCCGGTGCATTTCTCGTCAAGTTGACTCGAGCCTCTTCATCTTTGCCAAGTTCAATCCTCAGTTGTTTTATTTTTCCCACCCGCCCACCCTGTTTCATCTCGGAGTCGGAGTCCGTAATCGAGTATCCATCCTAATCGTGCGAAGTCTTTGCTTTATTTCCTCAATGATTTCAACCGGTGTTTTCCCTTCAAGATATTCGTCGGTTCCCCCTTCCAAGTTGCCTTTGTTTTCCCAGAGTTTAAATCTCTTTCGACCATCAATTTCATTCATGTGGAGCATCTTCAGTTTTTCGTGAATTGTTTCAACCGGTGAATTCTCGTCTCGTTCGTCATTCTTCATCCCTTTCTTTTTCCGGTGCACTCAATTAAAGTTTTCTGGGTTGATCACATTCTTTTCCTTGGAACAAGTGTTCTCCTTGCTCGTTTGCCTCTCGCCATTTAATCATTTCGGAGTTCGTAAGACATCTCAGGAGATTCGTATGTGTTCCAATTAAGTCGAGGTTGTCAACTCATTCAAATATTTCAATCATTTCGGTGCATCATCTACCTCTTCAACAACCTTTCCAATGGTGTTTTCTTTTAGTGGGTCCTAACCCACAGGTCTTTTGCCAGGATCTTAACTGACTCTTCTAATTTCCCAGAGTTATTCTCAATTATTTTCAAGTGTCACATAAGAATGGATCCCATCAGTCAGATGCCTTTCCAAGATCGATTTCAAATCATTTTCATTGTTGCCTCAACCTCTTCGCTTTTCGTTCTCCCGGAGTGCCTTAACAAATTTTGGTGGTGTTTCTCGTCGTCATTTGAACACCGAAGAAGAGTTTTTCCTCTAAATCTTATCTGTTCTCTCGAAGTTTCGTGGTTCTAGCTTCAAGTTATCCTCGCGAATTATTCCATTTGTCAGATATTCTTTTCATCCATCCGGAGTATTTCAAGAGTTGTTTTTTTTCCGTCTCGATCATCCGAGGTCATCTTTTTGGAATATTTCTTCGTTCCTAGTTTTCAGATTCGTTCTCCAATTATTCTATATCCGTGCCCCTTCGTTCATCTCAATATTCTTCCGGTGCTTCGTTCAAGTATTCTTCAATCAGTTCGCGATCTCTTCGTTATCTTGTCTCTTAATTCCCTCAAGTATCTTTGTGCTTTTCTAATTATTCCCGGTGATTCATTCTCTTTAATCTGTCATTTTAGAATTTTTGCGGTGGTTCGTTCAAGATTCTTTTTCTTTGATTATCATATTAATTCATTCGTTCTTTTCAATCCTACCGGTGGTTCATGAAGACCTTCTCAAGTTTGCGATATGTCACTTCTCAATCCTTTTCAAGAAGAATAAGTAGTATGCAATATCCATTGCTTGTCATCAATTTAATTTGATGAAGGATAAGCATAAAATAAATCTTATTCTTATTTCCTCAAAGTGATCGATCCCTTCATTAGAGTTTGTTCTTGAGGAATAAATTCTAGTTCCAAGTGTTTTCATCTTTTCTTTTTCAAAGTTCAAATTTCCTTGGCCATTTCGCCGGAACCTCCATCTAAATCATCGCAAGTCTCATCTTATTCTTTCTTCCTTCATTCTACCTCATCATCCTTTTGTCACCAAAGTTCTTCACGGTGGTTCTTCATGATTTAATTCATTCTTCAAGAGTTCATCAAGATTCTTGTTGGTGGAGTTCAAATACCTTTTCCTCTTGCATCTCGAAGTGCAATTAATTCTCCGTATTTTTTTTGAAGTGGAGTTTTTCATTTCTTCGTTCTTCTCAGCTATTCAGACATTGGTTGTGGTCTAATTTCACCTCAAGTTTTGAGATGTTTTTTTATAAGTCCACAACAAGCTTATTCTTTCGTTGTTGATTTTCTCAACAACTCCGTTCAACCCTTCCTTCTAAGTTCTTTTCATTCCATTCTTTCAATTCGTCCGGAGGCATTGCGTTGTTCATCTCATCAAGTGCCATCCCATCTTGTGAAGTTCATGTTCTATTCCTTCCATTTTCAGTCGGAGTGCTGCCCAAATTCTTTTATTCATTCCTTCTCTATCTGGTTCTAACCGGAGTGGTTTCAGAGTCTGACTTATTAAATTAGCTTTGATCCTCGTCATACTCGTCAGTCCTCTTTTTCTAACCTAGTGCTCTCGACATTGTTCATCTTCTCTCTTGTGTTCTTACTTCACCTCTTCCTCTTTCTCTTCCGTCTCGTTCCTAAGATCTCGGGACGAGATCTCTTGTTAGTGGAGGAGAGTTGTAACGCCCCGGATCCGATGTGCCAGGTGTCTTCCAGCTATTCGTCATTGTTGCCATGCCATTTCCTTGCGTGCTGCATTTTGCCATGTCATCATCTGCATTTCATCTGCATGTTTTTCAAAACTTGCATCCGTTCGGGTTTCCTCGGTTCTCTCCATTGTCCGTCCTGAGTCCAGCCACACTCGCACGCGCCCGTCGCACCTCTCAGACCTTGTTTCATGAGCGGGAGAAAAACGTTCTCGGAATGGGCTGAGATTTTCCGAGTGACCTTGGTATATGACCGGTAGACCGCCCGTCAAATTTTGTTCCATTTGTAGGTCGTTTGATGCCCCAACGGTTAACCACGTAGCCTGCAACTCCTCTCTCTTTGCAGCCCAGCCCCTCTTCACCACAGAGCATGAGCCCATCCAAAACCCCTCCATGCTCTCGGTCGTTCGATCACGATCGTGTGGGCGAAAACCGCACCCCATTTGGACCCTCCTAGCTCCCTCTACCTAAAAAATAGTGCCCTCCCCCAAAATTTGGGTCCAAACCCTAGCTTCTTCCTCCTCCCGCAGCCGGACACAACCGGACCCCACCGGACATGTCCGCGCCGCCGCCCCCGTCGAATCAAACGCCGCCACCTGTCCCTCGCCCTCCCGCGCGCTGCCGAAGGCCGCCGGGACCAGCCGCGGCCCTCCTAGCCCGATCGGCCGCCGCCGCCAGCCCGCTCCCCCGGCTCCTCTGCGCCGCCCGAGCCACATCCGCCCGCCACCGCCGGCGTGCTCCAGCCCCGCCGCTGTCCGTCGGGAGTTCGCCGCCCTCCGCCGCTGTCTTGCCGCGCCAGAGCGCCGCGCCTCTCCCTCCACAGCTTTGCCAGCCTCCCGCGCCACCGCCCCGCGTCGTCCCGTCGTCGCCTTGCCGTCTCCGATCGCCGTCCCGCCGCCCGCTGTCGCCGGCGAGCCGCGCCCTCGCCGGAGTCAACCCCGGCCAGATCCGATCTGGGTGGACCAGATCCACCGGGAGACGAACCAAACATGCCTCCCCCACCCTGGATCTCCTCGTCCCGCTTCGTCCCGTCCAGATTTTCGGAGGTTGTATTCCCACCAAGTCCCTGAAAACTCATATTATGTTGCATACTTTGACATGCCATAACTTCTTGTGCGCTACTCCGTTCTGTGCGTACAATATATCAAAATATTCACAGTGAGATGCTCTTCATTTTGTTCCATTGGGTAATGCTTGTTTGAGTCCATATTGATGCCCTTATCATCGTTGCAAGAGTGCTATATGATGTTAACTGCTGTGTGTTAACAAAACTTGATGATTTGTCTTTTTCATTGCAGTTTGTGTGTGCATCCTATGAGCTTGATGTCTACATGAGTTTTGAGCTACATCATGCCATATTACTGTGGTTCAATCCATGTATTTTTCTGAGTCTTGTAGTGAGTGAATCAAGCTTGTGAAGTAGGGTACTTACTGTTGCTGTCTTGCTAAGCTGAATCTGCTATATCATGATGCTATGTAAACCTGCTGCTACAAGTCATTCTATGCATGATCTGGAGATTTTCACTAAGGATGTTTTGTTATACATGCCATGGTGTATCCATTAATGCCCTTGGTTGCATTTATAGCTTGCTATAGATTGTTCTTATCATGCCCCAAATTTGCTAAATAATGTTGCTGTCAGCCTGTTAACATTAAGTTCAGTTTTGCCATGCCAATAACTAGTGATCCATGAACCCTATGAACTTGCACTTACCATGCTTAGCTTCATAAATTTGTCTTCCTATTGTTGGTCACCCTGTCATGCCATGTATTCCTCTGTAGTGAGTTGTACAAGCTCACCAACATGCCTACTGATCATTGTTCCTGCCATGTACTGTTATTCTGAATCTGTCATATCATTTGCCATGTTTGCATGGATGCTACCATCTTTTCTATTGATCTTTGGAATAAGTTCAGTGAGGGAGTTTTGTTCTTTGTCTTTAGTATTAGCATGCCCTACTCTATTTTGACAAGATAAGTTCTCGTAGCATGTTGTTTGATATCTCTAAACATTGCAACCTGATGTTATTTCTGCCATGTTTAGTGATTTCTGCCAAGTCTGTGAACTATTATTATTTGCAATCTTTCCATGTCCTTTTGAGCATGTTGTATTGATTTCTGGAGATAGCTCAGTGTTCATGTTGTGTCATGCTTTACATGTAAATCATGTCCATCTCTTTTGATTTCATGTTGAGGTGTTGTAGCATATTGTTTTGATGCTTGCTAGATGCATAGTTGCTGTTTTGGACAACTTGTCCTTTAAACTTGTTTCATGTGTATGTGTTGAACCGTTGCTCCGTTTTGACTGTACTCTATATGAAACTTGCTTAGAATTGCATGTAGTTTCATCTTGTCATGTTGAATCCTTGTTTTGAGAATGTTTGCTTGATGTTTGAATGTATTTTGCATCAATGCCATGTTTAACTTGTTTTGCTCATATCTTCTAGGTCGTAGCTCCGAATTAAATGAACTTTATATGTAACTTGACTAGAATCTCATGTAGATCATCTTGGTGCATCTTAAGTTGCTGTTTAACAACTTGAATATAAGGTTTATTCAGATCTGGACCAATTTCAAAATTTGCATTTGAGGACTTACCAGATTTGTTATATGTTGTTTCCGGCCTCATTTAAACTTGCCTTGATGTGTTATTCTTGTATGCTTCATCTCTTGCCATGAGTAGCCCCATCTAGCCCTTGCCATGCATCATACTTGGTTGAGCATCATGCCATGTCTATGTGTTGTGTGTTTACCTTGTTGTTTGCTTCTTTCCTCTTGTGCTCCTTCTCGTTAGTTCATGTTTCGTTGCGATCGTGAGGATTCGTTCGTCTACGCTTGGTTCGGCTTCATCTGTTCGTCTTCTTCATGGACTCGTTCTTCTTCCTAGCGGGATTTCAGGCAAGATGAGCGTTACTCTGTATCTCACTTCTATCATTGCTATGCTAGTTGCTTCGTTCTATCGCTTTGCAGCGCTACCTGTCTCTTGTTCTTCAAGCCTCCCCAAATTTCCATGCCAGCCTCTAAAATTTTCACCCTTCCTAGCAAACCGTTGTTTGGCTATGTTACCGCTTTTGCTCAGCCCCTCTTATAGCGTTGTTAGTTGCAGGTGAAGTTGAAGATTGCTCCATGGTGGACAGGATTATGTTGGGATATCACAATATCTCTTATTTAATTAATGCATCTATATACTTGGTAAAGGGTGGAAGGCTTGGCCTTATGCCTGGTGTTTTGTTCCACTCTTGCCTCCCTAGTTTCTGTCATACCAGTGTTATGTTCCTTGATTTTGCGTTCCTTACGCGGTTGGGTGATTTATGGGACCCCCTTAACAGTTTGCTTTGAATAAAACTCCTCCAGCAAGGCCCAACCTTGGTTTTACCATTTGCCTCACCACCACCTATACTTTTCCCTTGGGAGTCGCGCTCCCGAGGGTCATATTTATTTAACCCCCCCCCCCCGGGCCAGTGCTTCTCTAAGTGCTGGTCCGAACCAAGATGCCTGTGGAGCCACCTCAGGGAAACTTGAGGGCTGGTTTTACTCGTAGCTAGTCTCATCCGGTGTTGCCCTGAGAACGAGGTATGTGCAGCTCCTATCGGGATTGTCGGCACATCGGGCGGCTTTGCTGGTTTTGTTTTATCATTGTCGAAATGTCTTGTAAAGCAGGATTCCGAGACTGATCGGATCTTCCTGGGAGAAGGAATATCCTTCGTTGACCGTGAGAGCTTGTGATGGGCTAAGTTGGGACACCCCTGCAGGGTATAAACTTTTGAGAGCCGTGCCCGCGGTTATGTGGCAGATGGGAATTTGTTAATGTCCGGTTGTAGATAACTTGACACTTGACTTAATTAAAATGCATCAACCGTGTGTGTAGCCATGATGGTCTCTTTTCGGCGGAGTCCGGGTAGTGAACACGGTTTTGGGTTATGTTTGAACGTAAGTAGTTTCAGGATCACTTCTTGATCATTGCTAGCTTCACGACCGTTCCGTTTGCTTCTCTTCTCGCTCTCATTTGTGTATGTTACCCACCATATATGCTTAGTCGCTGATGCAACATCACCACTTTACCCCTTCCTTTCCCATTAAGCTTTGCTAGTCTTGATACCCATGGTAATGGGATTGCTGAGTCCTCGTGGCTCACAGATTACTACAACAACAGTTGCAAGTACAAGTTATGCGATGATCATAACGCGAGAGCGATGTTTGCTTGTTATGGAGTTCTTCTTCTACTTCTTCTTCGATCAGGGGATATGTTCCAGGTCGGCAGCCTAGGCTAGCAGGGTGGATGTCATTTGAGATTCTATTTGTGTTTCATCCGTAGTCGGATGGTGCTCTTATGTAAGATGATGTTGTATTCGTGTGGCATTGTATGCCTTTTGTATGTATCCCCATCTATTATGTAATGTTGATGTAATGATATCCACCTTGCAAAAGTGTATCAATATGCGGTTCTATCCTTAGTGGGACTTTCGAGTCTCTTTAGGATAGTATCGCATATTGGGCGGGACAAGTTTGTATCAGAGCCTCGACCGACCATAGGAGCCCCCTTGATTGATTGTGTAGTTTGGCCATTTTTGAGTCTAGAAGAAAACTGTTTTTGGAGTCTAGTTATATCGAGAGTAGGAATTCTTTTTTACTCAGCCCCTCCATCGCTCTGCTGAGGAATCTTGACGTAGGTGTTTTGAATTACCCCTCTTCCCATTCAAATTTTTTTTTAGGATCACGGAGTTGGTTTTTCGATCGTTGGTTCTCAGCTCTTTTTATCCGGTGCATTTCTCGTCAAGTTGACTCGAGCCCTCTTCCTCTTTGCCAAGTTCAATCCTCAGTTGTTTTCTTTTTCCCACCAGCCCACCCCGTTTCATCTCAGAGTCGGAGTCCGTAATCGAGTATCCATCCTACTCGTGCGAAGTCTTTGCTTTCTTTCCTCAATGTTTTCAGCCGGTGTTTTCTCTTCAAGATATTCGTCGGTTCCCCCTTCCAAGTTTCCTTTGTTTTCCCGCCCTCCCACCCTTTTTCTTCCCAGAGTTTGAGTCTCTTTCGACCATCAATTTCATTCGTGTGGAGCATCTTCAGTTTTTCGTCAATTGTGTCAACTGGTGAATTCTCATCTCGTTCGTCATTCTTCATCCCTTTCTTTTTCCGGTGCACCCAATTCAAGTTTTTCGGGTTGATCACATTCTTTTCCTTGGATCAAGTGTTCTCCTTGCTCGTTTCCCTCTCGCCATTCAATCATTCCGGAGTTCCGAAGAAATCTTAGGAGATCCGTCTATGTTCCAATTAAGTCGAGGTTGTCACCTCATTAAAATATTTCAACCATTCCGGAGCATCATCTACCTCTTCAACAACCCTTTCCAACGGTGTTTTCTTTTAGTGGGCCCTAACCAACAGGTCTTTTCCCAAAATCTTACCTGACTCTTCTAATTTCCCGGAGTTATTCTCAATTCTTTTCAAGTGTGACGTAAGAATGGATCCCATCAGTCAGATGCCTTTCCAAGATCTATTTCAAATCATTTTCATTGTTGCCTCAACCTCTTCGCTTTTCGTTCTCCCGGAGTGCCTTAACAAATTTTTATGGTGTTTCTCATCGTCATTTGAAGACCGAAGAACAATTTTTCCTCTAAATCTTGTATGTTCTCTCGAAGTTTCGTGGTTCTAGCTTCATGTCATCCTCGCGAATTATTCCATTTGTCAGATATTCTTTTCATCCATCCAGAGTATTTCAAGAGTTGTTTTTTTTCGTCTCGATCATCCGGAGGTCATCTTTTTGGAATATTTCTTCGTTCCTAGTTTTCAAATTCGTTCTCCAATTATTCTATATCCGTGCCCCTTCGTTCATCTCATTATTCTTCTGGTACTTCGTTCAAGTATTCTTCAATCAATTCGCGATCCCTTCGTTATCTTGTTTCTTAATTCCCTCAAGTATCTTTGTGCTTTTCTATTTATTCCCGGTGATTCATTCTCTTTAATCAGTCATTTTCGAATTTTTACGGTGGTTCATTCAAGATTATTTTTCTTTGATTATCATATTAATTCATTCGTTCTTTTCAATCCTACCGGTGGTTCATGAAGACCTTCTCAAGTTTGCAATATGTCACTTCTCAATCCTTTTCAAGAAGAATAAGTAGTATGAAAAATCCATTGCTTGTCATCAATTTAATTTGATGAAGGATAAGCATAAAATAAATTTTATTCTTATTTCCTCAAAGTGATTAATCCCTTCCTTAGAGTTTGTTCTTGAGGAGTAAATTCTAGTTCCAAGTGTTTTCATCTTTTCTTTTTCGGAGTTCAAATTTCCTCGGCCATTTCGTCGGAACCTCCATCTAAATCATCGCAAGGCTCATCTTATTCTTTCTTTCTTCATTATGTCTCATCATCCTTTTGTCACCGAAGTTCTTCACGGTGGTTCTTCATCATTTAATTCATTCTTCAAGAGTTCAACAAGATTCTTGTTGGTGGAGTTCAAATACCTTTTCTTCTTGCGTCTCGAAGTGCAATTAATTCTCCGTATTTTGTTTTGAAGTGGAGTTTTGCATTTCTTCGTTCTTCTCAGCTACTCAGACATTTGTTGTGGTCTAATTTCACCTCAAGTTTTGCATTTCTTCGTTCTTCTCAGCTATTCAGACAAGCTTATTCTTTCATTGTTGATTTTATCAACAACTCCGTTCAACCCTTCCTTCTAAGTTCTTTTCATTCCATTCTTTCAATTCGTCCGGAGGCATTGCGTTGTTCATCTCATCAAGTGCCATCCCATCTTCTGAAGTTCATGTTCTATTCCTTCCATTTTCAGTTGGAGTGTTGCCCAAATTCTTTTATTCATTCCTTTTTTAGCTTTGATCCTCGTCATACTCGTCATTCCTCTTTTTCTAACCTAGTGCTCTCGACTTTGTTCATCTTCTCTCTTGTGTTCTTACTTCACCTCTTCCTCTTTCTCTTCTGTCTCGTTCCTAAGATCTCGGGGCGAGATCTCTTGTTAGTGGAGGAGAGTTGTAACGCCCCGGATCTGATGCGTCTTGTTCCTTGGGCGTGCCACTACCACCTCGGGTCTCTGAGTCGCTCTTTGCCTTTTTAGCGCCTTGTTACCCAATTGGGGAAGGTTTAGGACCATGGATTTGCAAGGTGTTGCTGAGTCACAAGCTCATTTTATTTGCTTTGATTTCATTCCTTGTGAACTCTTTATCTTATTTTCTTTGGTTTGTGAAACTTGGAGACTATGTGTGTATGGTGTGAGACATACGGTACCCTTTGTCTACTTATGTCATTTTATCATAGTATGTGATGATATGCTTATATTGTGCCCTTTTATCTTCATGCTCACATGCTCTTACTTGCAACTATGCTTAGTGTTCATATTATGCTTATTGCAAGTATTGCCTAGTAAATAAAATATAGGTGGAGTATTGATCCTAGTGTGTGTGCTTTGCATTCCAAAAGCATATTTAAATAGTGCACACATCAATGGGGAGCCCGACTATATTTTGGAGAGTTTTGGTTTGCATATTATTCCTTGTTATCACTACAAAAAAAATACACTTCCGTGATGATACATGTTTGTCACAGTAGGTCGGGTTTTTTGTCATGCATGTACATCCATGACAATTTTATGACGGAATCAAGATAGTCATACCTGTGCTGTCGTAGAAGTGTTCCATGACATTACCAAAATTATCATCACGGAAGTGTCCACTTCCATGATGATAAATCGCGGGTCACAGAAGTGCTTTCGTCAAGGTTGACCGACACGTGGCATCCACCGTAATGGAACACCGTTAAGCTATTGGGTCGGGTTTTGGATCGAATAACCCGTTAACAGCCCCGACCAATGGGGATTTTCCACGTGTAAAATCATCATTGGCTGGAGAAAACACGTGTCGGCTCATCGTTGGGACAAATGTCATCCACTCATTAGACAGAAGGCACCTATGATACGTTGACACCTGGCACGGCCCAACAGAGGCCCATTCCTGTGAAAAGGCTGGCCCGTTTGACTTTTTTAAAAGGTGGCGGGCTGGCCCATGGAAATCCTGTTAACAGCCTGTTCACATATGGCATTTGCAACCCGCTAACCCAAGGCCCGTTACACCCTATCTGAATTAGGCCCAGTAGCGTCATCTGGGCCATCGAATATGATTCCAGCCCGTTTTCACTTCTGGCCCATGTATGGCCCATGACGTCTTTCGGCCCATATGAGGCCCTTTGTAACTCTTGGCCCATTAACGGCCCATGGTGAAACTGGCCCGTAATGAATAGTGTATCACTTTACACCCATTAACGACCCATGCTGAATCTGGCCCGTAATGAATAGTGCATCAGTTTATACCCATTAACGGCTCGTTATTCCGTTGGGCCATTCCAGCCCATGTTATCTTTCGGCCTTCTCAGAGCCCATTTATTCTTGGGCTCATTGAGGGAGTCCTGGATAAGGGGGTATCCGGACAGCCGGACTATATACTTTGGCCGGACTATTGGACTGTGAAGATACAAGACTCAAGACTTTGTCCCGTGTCCGGATGGAACTCTCATTTGCATGGAAGACAAGATTGGTGATCCGGATATTAGATCTCCTTCTTTGTAACCGACTCTCTGTAACCGTAGCCTCCTCTGGTGTCTATATAAACCGGAGGGTTTAGTCCGTAGGACGACAACAATCATAATCATCATAGGCTAGCTTCTAGGGTTTAGCCTCAATGATCTCGTGGTAGATCAACTCTTCTAATACTCATATCATCAAAATCAATCAAGCAGGAAGTAGGGTATTACCTCCATCGAGAGGGCTCAAACCTGGGTAAAACATCGTGTCCCCTGCCTCCTGTTACCATTAGCCTTAGATGCATAGTTCGGGCCCCCTACCCGAGATCCGCCGGTTTTGACACCGACATTGGTGGTTTCATTGAGAGTTCCTCTGTGTCGTCGCTGCAAGGCTCCATGGCTCCTTCAATCATCAACAACAACACGGTCCATGGCGAGGCTTTTCTCCCCGGACAGATCTTCGTGTTCGGCGGCTTCACACTACGGGCCAACTCGCTTGGCCATCTAGAGCAGATCGACAGCTACACCGCTGGCCATCAAGTCATGTTCGGAAACTTGAACTACACGACCGATATCCGCGGAGACTTGATCTTCGGCGGATTCGGGCCTACGCCAGGAGCGCCAAACAGTCACGACGAGCACGACTTAGACCCGCCATCAGACAAATCTCGGGATATCGCACCTGCAAGAGCTCCGGACCTAAATCCGGGGCAGATCGCTTCGTCCGAGGACGGGTGGATGGACCCCGCCCCGGAGGCCGCATACTCATCGGCGGTAGAGCCGAACACAGACTCCACCCCCAAGGAAGTCTGTGTCACCAGACCCCCGGACTTGTGTCTGGCTATAGGTTCCATACTGTGCGCCCCCGGGCCCGCCGAATTCGGGTGGGCTCCGGTAATGGAGTTCAACGCTGCGGATATCTTCAAGCACTCGCCCTTCGGCGACATGCTGAATTCATTAAGGTCTCTCTCTTTGTCAGGAGACTTTTGGCCGAACTATGTCCGGCTCGAGGGGGAAGCAGGTGACGAAGAAATTCGTTGCCCACCCACCACCCACTTCATAGCCACTATCGATGACGTAACAGACATGCTTGACTTCGACTCCGACGACACCGACGGTATGGACGTCAGCACAGGGGACAATTTGGAACCACTGCCCACGGGGTGTTGGACTGCCACATCATCATATGATATATACATGGTGGGCACGCCTAAGGAGGACGATGGCGAAAAAAAAGACACAATGGAGGATAAAACCCCCGGACAAAAGCCAAAACAACGGCGCAGACGCCGCTCTAAGTCCATCCACAGTAAAAATAGCGATAACAGCACTAGAAAGATCGACACCCCAGTCAACTCCAAAGGCAACAACGACCATATGGACCCAGCAATGAAGCAGGATGTGCCAGGTCACACCGAACACAGCCCAGAGCAGACGCCCAATCACAGCGATCCCGAGGACCAAACTCATCAACCTGCCTCGGGAGAAGAGCACAGTCAGGACGACGATACATTCATCATCCCAGAAGAACGTTTGGAATGAGATAACCTCCAAAGAAGACTTATGGCCACTGTGATAAGCCTAAAGAAGCAGAAGCAAAGGCTTAAGGCCGCGCAGGAAATGCTCAACCGCAAATGGAATAAAGTGCTAGACACTGAAGAAAAATATGGTGACGATCGCCACACAAAGAGCTACCCAAAGCGCAAGCTGCTGACAGAATTCGACGATGAGGCCATTCCGCCAAAAAAAATACGGCCATTAGGCTGGACCAACCACTTCATGACCGCAATAGAGCAGCTACTGACGCCGCACACGATTTACGTGAGCTCCTGGACAAAAAGGTCGGCGCGACCAGGTCCATCTATGGATCTAGAGGACATGCTCCGGCGCAGGATTATGGTCACCAAAACAATCAGACTGATTGAATACCAGTTCAGAATCAACACCGAACACAACAACAGTCGACAACATGCCACAACATGTCCAGATACAGAGGGGCTGTGCACCCTCTGTGCTTCACCGAAGAGGTACTAGATCATGAATTTCCACCGGGATTCAAACCCGTGAACATAGAGGCATACGATGGAACGACAGACCCCGGGGTCTGGATTGAGGATTTTATCCTTCATATCCACATGGATCGTGGGGACGACCTCCACGCCATCAAATACCTTCCCCTCAAGTTGAAGGGACCAGCTCGACACTGGTTGAAAAGCCTCCCCCGAAAATTCAATCGGAAGTTGGGAGGAACTTGAGGACGCTTTCAGGGCCAATTTTCAAGGGACATATGTCCAACCTTCGGACGCTAATGATTTAAGTCACATAATTCAACAGCCCGAAGAGTCCGCCCGTAAGCTTTGGAATAGATTTCTCACTAAGAAGAATCAAATTGTCAATTGTTCGGATGCCGAAGCCCTAGCGGCTTTCAAGCACAGTATCCGAGACGAGTGGCTCGCCAGACACCTTGGCCAAGAAAAGTTGTGGACGATGGTAGCCTTAACAAGCCTTATGACCCGCTTTTGCGTGGGTGAAGACAGCTGGTTGGCCCGTAGAGGCACCAGCGACCCGGGCACATCCGAAATTAGGGATGGCAACGGGAAGCCACGGCGCAACAAAAATAAGCGTCGAAACAAGGAAGAAAGTCCGGACAACACGGCAGTCAACGCCGGATTCAGGAGCTCTCGACCCGGTCAACAAAAGATGCCATTTAAAGGCAACAAAGAGGGACCGACCGGCATGAACAAAGTCCTGGATAGATTGTGCCAAATTCATGGCACCCCCGAAAAACCTGCGAACCACACTCACAGAGAATGTTGGGTCTTTAAGCAAGCCGGCAAGTTAAATGTCGAACACAAGGGAAGGGAAACACCAAGTGAAGATGAGGATGAGCCTCGCCAGCCGAACACTGGGGGACAGAAAAAATTCCCACCAGAGGTAAAAACAATAAACATGATCTACGCGACTCACATACCCAAGAGAAGGCACAAACGCATGCTCAGAGATGCATACGCTGTAGAGCCCGTCGCCCCCAAACTCAACCCCTGGTCGGCCTGCCCGATCACCTTTGATCACAGGGACTACCTGTGACACCCCAAAATTTTGACCTTGTTTCATTAATTAAAATTTTGCCAGGAAACTAAAACTTTGATTTTCTGGGCTCCCTTTTTGATTTTTGAACCTTTTCTCCCTTGCTATTATGGAGTTTTCCCCAAAGAGAAAACTTTTCAAATATGTTATTGGACTTGTTTAACCTCTCAAGAAAAACTTTTCTTTTATTAGTAGAACTAATTACATAATTAATCTGCTTGATCTTTATTTTCTTGAAAAATAGTTTTTCAAGGTTATATGGCCATATTTGAACTACAACCATTTGATATATTTATCTAAAAATCCAACCAAAATTTGGAGATGTCATGTTATGTTTTTGAATCACTTTTATACAAAAATATCTCTTATTCTTGAAATATTTTGAGTTCTACACGCAATTTTCTTCTCTGGTCCAGAGAGCAACCTTGCACTACAACCCTTTTAAATAATTCTTTCTAGCCTCCACCAAAATTATGGGATGTCAGTAGAAGCATATTATTCAGCTTTATGCAAAAACCCAGCTATGTTATTTGAAAAATTTGAGTGAATCATCCTCATTTCCATTCTGGTCCAACTTGAGGTTTTGTACTACAACTATACTTTAACTTGCTCCTTTTGCTGTGATTCCTTTTCCTACTTGTAGACCACCCTACTAAACCCCTAAGTCCAGGAGAGTGGACCCATTGGATGATTCTAAGTGCTTGAAACAATGCCTTTTGCTTTCTGTACAGAATTGAAGTTTTGCAAAACTTGCACTAGCAAGTGTCTCCTTTATGCAAACTAACTTCACCACTCCCTCTTGCATCCAAAGAGACACTGACCTGGAAGATTTGGCCCCTCCAAGAAATGCCTAAGTGCCCTTGGCATTTTGTCAAACACCTGGTGTGCATGGCTAGTTTTGACATGTTTTTGTCTTTGCATTGTGACCTTGCACCTCGGATCATACTAGCATGTCCACTAGGATTCCAGTTGCTCCTAACCTGGGTCTGTTATTTGCCAGCCTCAACCGCGACCTCTAGCATGCTCTGGCATTTCGTCGAGCACACTCAGTGCGTGCACTGGACGCGCCCAGAGCGCGCGTATTGCAGCCGCGCGCCCGAGCCGACACGCTGGCCCCACGGCTTTGGCCCGCTCTGCAGCACCACGCCACGCGCTCCCCTCCTCGCAGCAACGCGCCAAGCAGCCCCCGCCACGCCCGGCAGGCCAAGAGCTAGCCGCCGCCGCCGCCAGACAGCCCCTGCTCCGTTCAGCACCGCCCAAGCCACCCCGGCTCGCCACCTGGCCCTGGCACAGCCCAAGCTCATCCTCAACCTTGTCCGCTAGCTCTCGTCGTCGCCACGACACCCCACGGCTACAGAAAGACGGTCGCCGGCGACCTTATCCGCGGCCACCGTCGGAACCGACCCTGAACGCCTATTTAAGGAGGCCCCCGAGCACGTTCCGTTCGCAGGCGGCCTCAGTACACTCCCCTAGTCTCCCCATTGCAGCCAATCGACCTGAGGAGGTCGTCTTCCCCACCTCCGGCAGCAGCGGCCGCCGCCATGGCCCCAGCTCTCCCAGTGCCACCAGGGCCTCTCCCTCCCAATTCTCTTCGCCAAGAACACCTCCTCCCCTCCAGGAACCCAACCCCCACTTGATTTTGATCGGGAACCACATTCGCCCCAAAACCACTCCGTCACCGAAGCTCCCTCCGCCGCGGAGCTCGCCGCCGATGAACCCCTCCGTCCCCGCCGGCCAGTCGACCACCGGGAGGACCGCCTAGGAGAGGTGGATCCATCCCTGGCCTCGGATGCCCTCGAGGAGCCTCCCTTCACCGGCAACGATCGCCGGAGCCCCGCCTCGCTCGGGCAGAGGAGGGAGAAGGGGCGCGGCGACTGGTCAAACCTGACCAGTGGGCCAGGCGGGCCCACTGTCAGCGACCCACCCCGCCGCCACGCGTGTTAAGTGAAAGCGTAAAACCACGAAGTATATTTCCTCCGCTCCGAAAACGTATTCCAGTCTGAAACGTTTTCTTTTCTATTTTTATTTTAAAAACAGATTTTGACTAAATCTTTGACTGGCTTTATCTTTTTAAATATAACTCCAAATGAATTAATTCTTTTTCCTACCTCTCTCAAATATTGTCTAGTTTATTTTAAGATTTATTTGAAAAAAATTTAAAACAACTTTTGGTGCTGTTTTTATTTTGTGTGTTAATTCTTTATATTGCTAAAATAGGATTTTTGAAAAGAGGAGAAACTTTCAAAAGTTTTGAAGTACACCCTGACTTACCACACACTGAAGGCAAGCATTCTGAATCCCGGCATAATATTTTGGTGTGATCGTTGATACATTTTTAACACCACCGCATTTCGAAGGACTTGTTATTTCATGTGATATGATCATATGCATGAGTGCATAATAGTGATTTCCATGCTGTTGGAAATAAACACACTTATGATGATAATCATCCTCATGTGTCTTGCATGCATGCCGGAAAGGAATCCGGGAAAGCCTCTGCCTTGGGTAGGTGTGAGCTTGTCGCCGGCCTCCGTCGGGACGGGTATGTCCGGTATGGCATAGTAAGCTATAATGAGTGTTGATTGGATTGGTTGAAGTATATTTGTTATACATGTTATGCAGGAAACTATAAACCTCCTGAGTCAACCGTAGATCGAGTCTTGTTCCAGCAACCCCCACACTTGTTTCGTGCTACCACTTGTCCCTGCCACAGGTAGGGTACGGTTCAGTAATTTGTCAACCCCTTTCTAGCACACACCGTACAGAGGGGCCGGGATGAGGGTACCACAGCCATGGATTAAAGCCAGTCATCCGGTCAGGGGGCATGGGTGTTTCGGTTGTAGCCGAGGGGGTAGCTCCCCCAGTTTTGCGCGCGGTATAAATTTTGTGATCCCATGCTAATCGAGGTTGTAGCCTCCCCACTTAGAGTTTTGCTTAACGGGTGTCGTGGGTGATTCTAGACACCGGTAAGTTAAGCTGGTGTGTGCAAGTCAGGTGTGTTTTCATTTAAAAGACCGTAAGCGGAATTAGTCCCGATGGACTAAAGGAAATCCGTTACTCGTGGGTAAAGAGTACACCCTCTGCAAAGATTAAAACCTATTCGAATAGCCGTGTCCATGGTTAAGGATTACAGTCTGGGACGGGTCAAGTGTCGGTCTTAGTGTCGGTCTTCGGAGGTGATAACTGTTAAACCAGAACTGGAATACTACTAGTGACTTGTGATAATTATGATTATTATTATTGTTGACTAACCCGTGATATTATTGTTATTATCGAGTATCTCCGGGATGGTTCTACCTCCGGGATATTCACTATGATTGTTTATTTTAAAGCCCTTTATGCGGTGTCGCTCAGACGCCCGACTGTGGCATTTCTTTTAAAGCCCTTTATGCGGTGTCGCTCAGACGCCCGACTGTGGCATTTCTTTTAAAGCCCTTTATGTGGTGTCGCTCAGACGCCCGACTGTGGCATTTCTTTTAAAGCCCTTTATGTGGTGTCGCTCAGACGCCCGACTGTGGCATTTCTTTTAAAAGCCCTTTATGTGGTGTCGCCAAGACGCCCGACTGTGGCATTGCTTGTTATTTGTTTCATATATTTTAATACTACTATGTAATTGCATTGTTATAAATAACTTGCTTGCATGCATCAGAGTTTTATTTATCTTTTGTGACTGACGTCATGAGCATAAATATTTTCAGCACATCATGGTTATATTATACCTGTGTTCATAATGTTTGCGAGTACATTCAAAGTACTCACTGGCTTGTCCCTGGCTATTGTCTTGGCCAGATTTTCTTGCACGGAGAGGAGTGACGCAATGACAGCCCCGGAACCTAAGCAATGGAGATAGCAGCCACGCGAAGATAGGAGTTAACCTGGTCAGCTGTTCCTGTGGGAATTGGAGTCCCATAGACACTGATGATCCACAAACCGCTTCCGCCATCAACCACTAGAAACCATTTGTTGTACTCACAGGCCAGAATTGTCTTGTACTGCATATTTTGTATGTTGCTTGGAATTTCTGTATCAAGTTGGAGCCTCATCAGCTAACAGTAATCCTGGGGCTGATGAGCACGACGGTCTTTTCTGGAAATTTATTACCCGGAAAACCGGTCGTGACAGACTTGGTATCAGAGCCAGGCTGACCATTGGCTAATCCTATCTTAGCCAGGTCGAAAAACCTAGGCAAACCAACCCATCAGACCCTAACCAAAAACCCCAGCCAAGCTTCCCATGCAAGATAGCCACACAGAGACCCCGACACTTTTGGCAGTCGGTGCCCAGCCAATCAACCTAGCCTGTCAGTCGCGCGCTAGTAATCTGTCTTATTCGCAAGCGTGCGAGGGAAGACTTCGTTCCCTTTTTCTCTAAAAAGGGCACGCTAGCCTCGACACAGCACAGCCCCGGCCATCATCCAAAATACCTTGATGACCCCAGAAGTACTTCGTCGTCTTTGGGGAGCACACTCCAACGGGATTGTGGCCAACAATCCCCACGATGGTCATCATCGCTGCCCCGAGCCTGCAGCCCCTCAACCCTCTCCAGCTGTTTCCGACGGTGTAAACCGTGGAGAAACCACGGCATCCACGAAGCAAGCCCTCTTAGATATGAACGAGGTAGACTAAAATCGCTCGAAGGATACCGAGCCTTAGAATGACCTCGCCTTGCAATCTTGTGACCCTGTGTCACCATAATTAGATGCTGTCTGCTTGTGCACTCTTGTTTTTAATAGTAGCCATGCATGAGTATATTGATGTGCGATTGCATTTTTTTTATCCCGGGCGTAGCTGCCAACCTCGACGACGCAAGTTTGTGCTATGGATGAATCCTTTGGTTCTAGCTCACAGGAAAGGTATTTTCAAAACAACTCCTAACAAATCTCGAGGACGAGATTTTCTTTTAAGGGGGGTAGTGTTGTGACACCCCAAAATTTTGACCTTGTTTCATTAATTAAAATTTTGCCAGGAAACTAAAACTTTGATTTTCTGGGCTCCCTTTTTGATTTTTGAACCTTTTCTCCCTTGCTATTATGAAGTTTTCCCCAAAGAGAAAACTTTTCAAATATGTTATTGGACTTGTTTAACCTCTCAAGAAAAACTTTTCTTTTCTTAGTAGAACTAATTACATAATTAATCTGCTTGATCTTTATTTTCTTGAAAAATAGTTTTTCAAGGTTATATGGCCATATTTGAACTACAACCATTTGATATATTTATCTAAAAATCCAACCAAAATTTGGAGATGTCATGTGATGTTTTTGAATCACTTTTATACAAAAATATCTCTTATTCTTGAAATATTTTGAGCTCTACACCCAATTTTCTTCTCTGGTCCAGAGAGCAACCTTGCACTACAACCCTTTTAAATAATTCTTTCTAGCCTCCACCAAAATTATGGGATGTCAGTAGAAGCATATTATTCAGCTTTATGCAAAAACCCAGCTATGTTATTTGAAAAATTTGAGTGAATCATCCTCATTTCCATTCTGGTCCAACTTGAGGTTTTTTACTACAACTATACTTTAACTTGCTCCTTTTGCTGTGATTCCTTTTCCTACTTGTAGACCACCCTACTAAACCCCTAAGTCCAGGAGAGTGGACCCATTGGATGATTCTAAGTGCTTGCAACAATGCCTTTTGCTTTCTGTACAGAATTGAAGTTTTGCAAAACTTGCACTAGCAAGTGTCTCCTTTATGCAAACTAACTTCACCACTCCCTCTTGCATCCAAAGAGACACTGACCTGGAAGATTTGGCCCCTCCAAGAAATGCCTAAGTGCCCTTGGCATTTTGTCAAACACCTGGTGTGCATGGCCAGTTTTGACATGTTTTTGTCTTTGCATTGTGACCTTGCACCTCGGATCATACTAGCATGTCCACTAGGATTCCAGTTGCTCCTAACCTGGGTCTGTTATTTGCCAGCCTCAACCGCGACCTCTAGCATGCTCTGGCATTTCATCGAGCACACTCAGTGCATGCACTGGACGCGCCCAGAGCGCGCGTATTGCAGCCGCGCGCCCGAGCCGACACGCTGGCCCCACGGCTTTGGCCCGCTCTGCAGCACCACGCCACGCGCTCCCCTCCTCGCAGCAACGCGCCAAGCAGCCCCCGCCGTGCCCGGGAGGCCAAGAGCTAGCCGCCGCCGCCGCCAGACAGCCCCTGCTCCGTTCAGCACCGCCCAAGCCACCCCGGCTCGCCACCTGGCCCCGGCACAGCCCAAGCTCATCCTCAACCTTGTCCGCTAGCTCTCGTCGTTGCCACGACACCCCACGGCTACAGAAAGACGGTCGCCGGCGACCTTATCCGCGGCCACCGTCGGAACCGACCCCGAACGCCTATTTAAGGAGGCCCCCGAGCACGTTCCGTTCGCAGGCGGCCTCAGTACACTCCCCTAGTCTCCCCATTGCAGCCAATCGACCTGAGGAGGTCGTCTTCCCCACCTCCGGCAGCAGCGGCCGCCGCCATGGCCCCAGCTCTCCCAGCGCCACCAGGGCCTCTCCCTCCCAATTCTCTTCGCCAAGAACACCTCCTCCCCTCCAGGAACCCAACCCCCCACTTGATTTTGATCGGGAACCACATTCGCCCCAAAACCACTCCGTCACCGAAGCTCCCTCCGCCGCGGAGCTCGCCGCCGACGAACCCCTCCGTCCCCGCCGGCCAGTCGACCACCGGGAGGACCGCCTAGGAGAGGTGGATCCATCCCTGGCCTCGGATGCCCTCGAGGAGCCTCCCTTCACCGGCAACGATCGCCGGAGCCACGCCTCGCTCGGGCAGAGGAGGGAGAAGGGGCGCGGCGACTGGTCAAACCTGACCAGTGGGCCAGGCGGGCCCACTGTCAGCGACCCACCCCGCCGCCACGCGTGTTAAGTGAAAGCGTAAAACCACGAAGTACGTTTCCTCCGCTCCGAAAACGTATTCCAGTCTGAAACGTTTTCTTTTCTATTTTTATTTTAAAAACAGATTTTGACTAAATCTTTGACTGGCTTTATCTTTTTAAATATAACTCCAAAGATTAATTCTTTTTCCTACCTCTCTCAAACAACTTTTGGTGCTGTTTTTATTTTGTGTGTTAATTCTTTATATTGCTAAAATAGGATTTTTGAAGAGAGGAGAAACTTTCAAAAGTTTTGAAGTACACCCTGACTTACCACACATTGAAGGCAAGCATTCTGAATCCCGGCATAATATTTTGGTGTGATCGTTGATACATTTTTAACACGACCGCATTTCGAAGGACTTGTTATTTCATGTGATATGATCATATGCATGAGTGCATAATAGTGATTTCCATGCTGTTGGAAATAAACACACTTATGATGATAATCATCCTCATGTGTCTTGCATGCATGCCGAAAAGGAATCCGGGAAAGCCTCTGCCTTGGGTAGGTGTGAGCTTGTCGCCGGCCTCCGGGACGGGTATGTCCGGTATGGCATAGTAAGATATAATGAGTGTTGATTGGATTGGTTGAAGTATATTTGTTATACATGTTATGCGGGAAACTATAAACCTCCTGAGTCGACCGTAGATCGAGTCTTGTTCCAGCAACCCCCACACTTGTTTCGTGCTACCACTTGTCCCTGCCACAGGTAGGGTACGGTTCAGTAATTTGTCAACCCCTTTCTAGCACACACCGTACAGAGGGGCCGGGATGAGGGTACCACGGCCATGGATTAAAGCCAGTCATCCGGTCAGGGGGCATGGGTGTTTCGGTTGTAGCCGAGGGGGTAGCTCCCCCAGTTTTGCGCGCGGTATAAATTTTGTGATCCCATGCTAATCGAGGTTGTAGCCTCCCCACTTAGAGTTTTGCTTAACGGGTGTCGTGGGTGATTCTAGACACCGGTAAGTTAAGCTGGTGTGTGCAAGTCAGGTGTGTTTTCATTTAAAAGACCGTAAGCGGAATTAGTCCCGATGGACTAAAGGAAATCCGTTACTCGTGGGTAAAGAGTACACCCTCTGCAAAGATTAAAACCTATTCGAATAGTCGTGTCCATGGTTAAGGATTACAGTCTGGGACGGGTCAAGTGTCGGTCTTAGTGTCGGTCTTCGGAGGTGATAACTGTTAAACCAGAACTGGAATACTACTGGTGACTTGTGATAATTATGATTATTATTATTGTTGACTAACCCGTGATATTATTGTTATTATCGAGTATCTCCGGGATGGTTCTACCTCCGGGATATTCACTATGATTGTTTATTTTAAAGCCCTTTATGCGGTGTCGCTCAGACGCCCGACTGTGGCATTTCTTTTAAAGCCCTTTATGCGGTGTCGCTCAGACGCCCGACTGTGGCATTTCTTTTAAAGCCCTTTATGTGGTGTCGCTCAGACGCCCGACTGTGGCATTTCTTTTAAAGCCCTTTATGTGGTGTCGCTCAGACGCCCGACTGTGGCATTTCTTTTAAAAGCCCTTTATGTGGTGTCGCCAAGACGCCCGACTGTGGCATTGCTTGTTATTTGTTTCATATATTTTAATACTACTATGTAATTGCATTGTTATAAATAACTTGCTTGCATGCATCAGAGTTTTATTTATCTTTTGTGACTGACGTCATGAGCATAAATATTTTCAGCACATCATGGTTATATTATACCTGTGTTCATAATGTTTGCGAGTACATTCAAAGTACTCACTGGCTTGTCCCTGGCTATTGTCTTGGCCAGATTTTCTTGCACGGAGAGGAGTGACGCAATGACAGCCCCGGAACCTAAGCAATGGAGATAGCAGCCTCACGAAGATAGGAGTTAACCTGGTCAGCTGTTCCTGTGGGAATTGGAGTCCCATAGACACTGATGATCCACAAACCGCTTCCGCCATCAACCACTAGAAACCATTTGTTGTACTCACAGGCCAGAATGGTCTTGTACTGCATATTTTGTATGTTGCTTGGAATTTCTGTATCAAGTTGGAGCCTCATCAGCTAACAGTAATCCTGGGGCTGATGAGCACGACGGTCTTTTCTGGAAATTTATTACCCGGAAAACCGGTCGTGACACTACCCGACTAGTATGCGGCACAGAGGATCGGCTGCCTTGGTGCTCGACCCAATAATCGACAGTTACCATCTCACTCGTGTCCTCATGGACGGTGGAAGTAGTCTCAATCTAATATATCAGGACACTATCTGTAGGATGGGGATAGACCCATCCAGAATCAGCCAAAGTAACACCACCTTTGAAGCGGTGATACCAGGCATTGAGGCCCGCTGCAGGGGCTCCCTCGTATTAGAGGTGACATTCGGTTCTCCAGATAGCTTCAGAAGCGAAGAATTACTCTTCACCATCGCTCCCCTCCGAAGTGGTTATCATGCATTGCTCGGAAGAATGGCCTTCACTCGCTTCAATGCAGTACCGCACTACGCCTACCTTAAACTCAAGATGCCCGGTCCATGTAGCATCATCATCGCTAGCGGAAATACAGAGCATTCCTTACGTACGGAAGTGTATGCGGCGGCTCTAGCAGCTGGACACTAAGCGGCCTCTCCTATTAGAACGCATGATCGGTCGTTAAGACCACGAACACGGTTAGACGGGTCTGGCGCACCACTATCGGTAACAGCCCAGATAAACCTGAGTTGGGTGCTATACACATAATCCCATAGAGGGCACCAGGGGCTGCAAACATGCAATAAAGCCCACCTTTTTGACTTGACCTTATTAACAGGCCAATGTCTTACACTTCTACTATCCATTGATAATAACCAACTCTTGGCACGCTTACGTCATACTCTTTTACATGAGTTTTCCTTTCTACAGACACCATTCCCGCGATACCCTCCCAGAACACGGCACAACGGAGACAAAGGCGCAGACGTGCAGCAGGGCCCCGCTCAAAGGTTTCTCTTTAGATTAAGCCCCTGTGTAAATCTTCTTTATTGTCCCTTGTTGCTTGACATCCCATGGCTACTCAATACACCCACAGGGGATACTGGCGTTACTGGCATTTCGCCATGACAGACTAAGCATGAACCTGGAAATACAGGGTTCATAATCAAGGGCGCTACTCAGCCCAGTATATGTTATAAAGTCCGAATACCTTCGTGAGTGTTCGGCATCGCGAGTTTGGCCTTATATGCATCAGCTTCGAATCATGTCTTTGGTCAAATATTTGGTTTGCCCGGCTCCTCGGTTTGCCGCCTTACGTTCCGCTTCTATCGGCTAAGGCGGCCAAAGGAGAACTACTGCGATTGTGCCCTGGTTATTCCGGATGAGCACCTCGGTAGAGAAAGCCGAAAACTGACTGTCATGATATAGCGAGAGACTGGTCAACCACTCGAGGACTCATCAGAATCGTTAGGATTCCTGCGCATTAACGAAGGACCGTTTCCCGGTCATGTACACACGCACCGGATGCACGCGAAGGTACCAGGGGCTACATATTAGCCCCACCGTCAAACTCCTATGGCTAAGTGGAAGTGTTAAAGCTATATAGTCCGGTTGCCTAGTTCGACATGCGATCACCTCTTTAATGGACCAAGACGTTGGATAAAGTGTGATTACGCACATTTTTGTGAACACCCCCGCATTGTATGCGTGGGGGCTGAACCCAACGACTGCTAACTTTCAGGTTATTTATACATCAAACGGCCGCACAGGAGGCACAATAACACTTTCGGGCGAAAGTATAAACATAGCCTCTATAATTAAAATACAATTGTTTCTAAAACAGAACGATTTGTCACTCGAACATGACATTCTTCGAGCACTGAGCCTATATTAAACGAGCACCTTCTGTTACCTGCTCCAAGTAGTGCTCGGCCGGATCCTGGCTTCCCGCCGAATTCTAGGTTGCAATGATGGTGGCCTCCATATCTGCCCAATATGTTTTAACACGGGCAAGACCCATCCGCGCACCCTCTATGCACGCCGACCTCTTCATGGCATCGATTCGTGATACGGCGCCAAGGAATTGTTGCACTAAATCAAAATAACTATCCAGCTTCGGTCCCTTCGGCCATAGATGGTCTATTACCGACCTTGTTGCAAGACCGGACAACCTATGGATCTCGGCCAAAACGGCCATCATTTCACTCAATGGCAACAGGCGCGTTGGAGCACTAAATTGCAACCAGAACAACCTTTTTACTTCACTATCTTTTTGATCCTCGAAAATCTTGGTCGCATCAGTCGTACTTTTTGCCAGATCCGCATATGCGTCTGCAGTGCTCCAGCGCTGATACAGAGGAGCGTACTTTGGATCTAAGAGCTTCATCCACAACAAATAGGGGCTTCCAGCCGCAATTTCTCTGGCCTGTCGAAGCTCCTCCCACGCATCCCTTATTTTGGAATGCGTCTCCTTGGCCGCACCAAGGGCCTTCTTTAGGTCAGCCGACTTCGCCTGATTCTCCTTTTCAAGGAGCTCATACCGGCCGGCGGCGTTTTTCAGCTCCATAGCCATCTCGGCTATTTTATCTTTGCTTTGGCGATGAGCCGCCTGTTCGGCTCTCAATTCTTCGGCTGCCATTGGGGCAGCCGCATTGCTAGCCCAGGCTTGTTCCTTGGCTAGGGCAAGCTCCACTGTTAGGGCCTCCACGGCAGCAGCTCCACCTGCAGTCAAAGCATATCCCGTTAACATTATGCTCCGCTTACTATTTCCTATAAAACAAGGAAAACAGAGCACATACTCTGTGACTCATTAAGCCGCTCGTTCACGAGCGTGATGTCAGCGTCCACAACTTCAATCTGTCGCCTCAGTTCGGCGACTTCAATGGTCCGGTCGGCCGCCGGACCGTTAGCCACCTGCGCATGAATGTAGTCTGATCATTACTCAAGAGTGTGATCCTCCGTTTGTCGCCTAGGGCTGGCAACCAGAGTCTCAGGCGCTACTATCTATAAGGAGCACACCTAGCGCGTGGGCCACAACCAAAAAATTATGTATTTCATTATATACCTCAAAGCCTTTGAGCAAGCTTGTAAAAGCTTCATTCAACCCGCTTGTGGCGGATGAAATCTTCTCAAGCTCCATGCTCATTAATGAATGGTGATCCTCCGAGAGAGCAGCTTGCTCCAGAAGGCCCGTCGGCGTGTCCGGCCGGTCGCTGAACTATGTCGGACCCTTCTTATTGCCCCCCGTGGGAGCTGAACACTCCAGGCTCAGGGTGGCCGAAGTATTAGCTTCTGGCCTCGGCGAATCCGGACTCCTCCGTGACGACACCTCGGGGTCGCCCGCCCCATGAGGCGGAGAGGCAGGTGGGGTTTCACCCTCCATCAACTCCGGAAGAAGATCCCCCGCAGATGAACTCTGTGGAGAAGAGCTGCTAGCCGGACTGCAAAGAATGGATCCTGGTTATTGTTCTCGGAGGAGGAAGTAGTACCTTTGTATTTATGATTAACTTACAGCTCGGCTGAGGGCTGGCCCATTTGCCGGCATGGCGCGGTGAGGACGCCCTCCGTGGCAGGGCCCCCTGGTGAAGTTTTCTTCCCTTGTCTAGGCACCTCCGTCTCCAAGTCTACGAAGGCGGCCCTCTTCTTCCCGTGAGGGGAGGAGACCGTATATTCCCCTCCCCGACTATCCTCCTCCGTAGAGATAGTAATTCCCCCGGTTTGGATGTGCAATGTGTGAACCTCTGCTTCTCTGTTCTTCCCTTCGTCTTTCCCCGAGGGCACTTGACTTAGCACACGACTAAGCATCCTGGCTATGATAAATATAAACAAAGTGTTCGATTTCCAGGTTACTTACTTGGGTATCTGGGCGGTTGCAGGTCAGGCCCGCATCCTCGGTGGTGTCCGGACACTTTACTTGTTGTCCGAAGAATAACTTACACATCCCTTCGAGCGTCATGCTGAAGAAGTGCTGAATAGTTCGTGGACCTTCTCGGTTGAACTCGCACATCTGGAGAGGCCGACGTTCGCATGGCAAGATCCGTCGGACTAGCATTACCTGAATTGCGCTGACAAGACTAATGTCCCTCTCAAGAAGCTCCCAAGTGCGGCTCTGCAATGTCGGTACATCATTAGCAGGTCCCCAATCTGGTCCCACGTTGGCCCACGACGCCAGTTGAGGCGGAGGGCCCGAGCGGAAGTCGGGGGCAGCCACCCACTTTGTGCCTTTGGGAGCCGTGACGTAGAACCACCTCCGCTGCCATAGATTGGACACCTCCGGGAAGAAGCCCTCTGGCCATGGGGCGTCGGCGTTTCTGCTTATCGCAGCGCCTCCACACTCCGCGTGTCTCCCCTAGATCACCTTCGGCTTTACATTGAAGGTCTTGAGCCATAAGCCGAAGTGCGGGGTGATGTGGAGGAAGGCTTCGCACACGACGATAAACGACAAGATGTGAAGGATGGAGTCTGGAGCTAGATCATGAAAATCTAGCCCGTAATAGAACATGAGCCCTCTCACAAAGGGATCAAGGGTGAAGCCTAAGCCACGGAGGAAGTGAGAAACAAATACGATGCTCTCGTTGGGCTCGAGAGTAGGGATGACCTGCCCTGGAGCAGGAAGCTTGTGCTTAATGTCGGCGGTCAGATATCTAACCTCCCTAAGCTTCGCAATGTCCTCTTCCTTGACAAAGGAGGCCATCCACCGGCCTTGAAGGTTGGATCTGTACATGATTAAAGAACCGAAGTGCCTAAGCTTGGGCTTCGGGTGTTGGAGCTCGAGATGCGGAAAGGCGCAAGCGTGGTAGGAAAGAGGGATAGGCCTCGGCCCCTCTATAAAGGGGTGAATATCAAGCGTCCTCAACGTAACTGCTTAGGACTTTCCTAAAGACACGGAGTCATACCACCAGGCGTCGTGGGGTTTTCCACACCCGTATTGATGGACGATCCCGCAATAAGGGGCACACGATCTCTGGTTCGACAAGGCATGCCAATAAAACCGCCTCGCAATGCATGTCGAGGTAGGCTAAGAAAAACCGGTTCGTATTGAGCCAGGCCGCGGCGTAAGGGCACACCGTAAAAAAATTGTCAGCAGATTAGATTTCTAAAGTGTTATGCTCTCTACGGTGGTGTGCGGAAATTATCTCACAGAGCCGGACACAATCCTTAATCTACCTTGGAGTATTCGGAGATGGAACCCGCCTTGCAATGCCGAAGACAATCTGCGCGCTGGACTCATCGTCATTGAAGCCTGGTTCAGGGACTACTGAAGGAGTCCTGGATAAGGGGGTATCCGGACAACCGGACTATATACTTTGACCGGACTATTGGACCGTGAAGATACAAGACTGAAGACTTCGTCCCGTGTCCAGATGGGACTCTCCTTTGCGTGGAAGACAAGTTTGGCGATCCGGATATTAGATCTCCTTCTTTGTAACCGACTCTGTGTAACCGTAGCCTCCTCCGGTGTTTATATAAACCGGAGGGTTTAGTCCGTATGACAACAACAATCATAATCATCATAGGCTAGCTTCTAGGGTTTAGCCTCTACGATCTCGTGGTAGATCAACTCTTGTAATACTCATATCATCAAGATCAATCAAGCAGGAAGTAGGGTATTACGTCCATCGAGAGGGCCCGAACCTGGGTAAAACATCGTGTCCCCTGCCTCATATTACCATTAGCCTTAGATGCACAGTTCGGGAACCCCTACCCAAGATCCGCCAGTTTTGACATCGACACTCATTTCCAGTATTCGTTTACTTACGACCTGTTACTGTCATTTTTTGCTTGTGGGCCAACTTCAGCCCATCGTTACAGTCGCCCCGTTTGTGGTCCGTTAATACATTGTGTCGTTTTCATAGCATCATCAAATACGGCCTATTAACGATGGCCCGTTATGGTCGGCCCATGAACGGACGATTCCAACTCTAGCCGATTTATGGCCATAATGCGGTCTGTTTGGCCCATGTTTGCCAAATCGATCATACGGCCCATATAAGGCCCATTGATGATACGACCCGTAGAAGGCCCATTGTTTCTACGGCCCGTAGAATGCCCATTGTTTCTATGGCCGGTAGAAGGCCCACTGTTTCTACGGCCTGTAGGAGGCCCAGTGTCACGACAGTAAATATTAGCCCATGGTTATTGTGGCCTAGTTTTAAAAAATAGGTTATTGCAGCCACTAGCAAACCGCGGAAAAAGAGCTGCAATGACTACAAGCAAACAAATAAACAAGACAACAAGGAAATAAATAAGCAAGCAACTAACGCTAGGCTATCACAACTATTACACATATTACATCCACTGGGCATCAAAGTTCGCCACCAGTGCAAATATAGGGAACAAAGCAGCATATCATATACACTGGTTGTCAAAGTTGGCGACCAGCGCAAATAAACGCCGCAGCAAAACAAATCCAGAACTGAAACAACTTCAGAAGATCTCAAGAAACAATATCCTCGGTACCCATAATGCTGGCAAGATGCTTAGCAAGCTTATTAACTTCCTCTTGTTTGGCTCTTAAATCCTCCAACGCTTGTTGTTGCACCAGGAAATATGCATCTGAATTCTGCAGGGACTTCCTCAGTCCTTCAGCTTCCTATCGCAGCACATCTGATTGATTTCTTTCAACTTGAAGTTGAGACTCAACAAGATGAAGTAATTCAGGCAGCAAGTTCGAAGAACTTGTGCCAGCAGTAGTGGCCAGTAACTCGAACACTACATCAAGACATGACTTTTGGGTTCTCTCACTATCGTCAAGATAGTTTTTACCAGCTTTCTTGGAGACCAACAGGGATGTCTCACTATCTTGAACCTTATCTGCATTACTTCCTTTACCATTGCATAACACGGTACTGTTCTCCAATATTTTGTCCGCATTCTAAAAGAGAAACAAGCAGACACATCACAGGTTTACCATGTTGAATATGAAACTCATTTTGGTAAATGAGTTCAGTAGTAAAGTGGACAGGATAACAACATGAAACAAACATATGTCTATGTACCATGGTCACTTTATGGTCTATATCATTCTAGTTTTTGTTGCCAAATCAAGATAGAGACACAGTTCAAATAATATTTATTCAAGACAAAGCAGAATGGACAGAATATAAGTGTGGGAAACTATAGAGCAATAACAACACTTTTAATGTGCATGACATGAGAACATAACTGTTTATTCAATTGAAACTGAAATAAACATAGAGCAGGTTACAACAGCAAACCAGATAAAGAAACAGGTTTGAAACATACCTATTGCGCCATTGGAGTTTCAATTCCATCCTTCAAATTTGAAAATAGTTGGCATGAGTAAATACAGTAATGCAAGAGCAAAGGAGTATGAACCATAGCTACAGAACCTGACCTGAGAACAAAACTTCTTCTCCTTTAAGTGTTGAGTTGGGATTCAGAGTGGTGGTCCTCGTGCTTTGGGCACTGCAGTTCCCTTACTAGCTGCTTGTGTTTTGGGTACTCTGTGGTGGAGACGGTGCCGTGTCAACTGGAACTGGGTTACTATCTGCCAGGATTGGGGTTAGAAGGGGTGTAGCTGGTTCTCTATCCAACTGGGTAAGGGTACAATCTGCGAGAGTCTGGGTTATGTGTGGCGGATCTGGTCCTTGGGCAAGTACAACCGTGGTTCTATCTGCATCAACTGGTAGCACTATCTTTATTGAAGACCGTGTTGTTACTCCCTTAGATACTGCCATCACCCTCTCCAATTCAAATGGCTGATAAACAAGAAAATTAATTGAAAGTATAGACATTGTATGATAGATAGGTTGTCGGTGTACTAGAATAGGGGTACCCTAGTATCCCGAACTTGTGCACGGGCAGTTGCAGCGCCCCGCGGCAAGGCTTGCGGGGTGACCGCCAAGGTCCTCCGTGGTTCCTTTGGAGCCGTTCAAGAACAAAGTATTTAAGCCAAGGAGACAAGGCTCTGGCAAGAGGAGCTTGCCGGGAAGGCCAATCAAGGCATCACAAGGAACTTGCCGCGACGTGCCGCGCGTCCCGGCAAGGCCCGGTGAGCGACAAGCTTCCGGGGCGGCAAGACAACGGCCGCCGCAAGGCGCTTGCCGCGGCAGGCGGCCACTCTGTACCCGCGCTCCAGCACATCCACCAACGTGTCGCCTTGGGGCCTTTCCAGGCACGCATGGCGAGAGGCTGTGCAGCCAGCGGTGCGCGGTGGCATGCGACGCTGACAAGATTGCCATCGTGGCAAGCGGTGGCGCCCCTGACGGTCCTTTTTTGCACTGTTTGGGCGACGCGGACGGGCATTTAATGCCCTTGTCCCCTGCCGTCAGGGTTAGGTAGGATGTACTGTGCAAGTAACTGTACCAACCACCCCTCTTTTTCCATTTTTACCCTTGCCTACGTTGCCACCTGTCGGTGACCCCTTGAGCATATAAAAGGAGGCCCATGCGCAATGTAGAAGGGGGTTCGGTTCGAAACCAGAAAACACTCACGCTCGGTCTCAAGTGTACTGTAGCACTCAGCGCTCCTGAGCAAGAACTCAATACAATCAGACAAGTAGCAGCAGGAGTGTTATCTCTCCGGAGAGCTCCGAAGCTGGGTAAACTGCTCGTGTGTTTCGCCTCGATCTGCTCTTTGGGCGATCTCCGCCCCCCGCCGAACCGAAAGGGGCTCGGTCCGTCGGCCCCATAGGTGTTCGTGGATCAGTTTCCCCGACACAGGTGCAATGGATAGTGGGGAATTAAAGAGGGCATGAAATAATTCATATTTATGTTGTCTAACCAAACAGGATAGCATGACACAATTTCAGATATATGATGGCTAACTAAATAGGATAGCATGACACAATTTCACAGTATGACGGCTAACTAAAAAAGATGGAAAGACGTAGTTCAAAATATGATGACTATGTAAACATGATGACATGATATAACTATATAATGTGTTTATTAAATAGGTTGGCATGCCATAATTCACATACATTCACCGGTAGAATGCCATAATTCAAAGTATGATGACTGTAAACAAGATGAGATGATATAACTATATGATGTCTTTATTAAATGGGTTGCCATGCCATAATTCAGATAGATGGTGTGTATGTACTATGTAAACATGATGACATGATATAATTCTAATATATGATTTATATAGTAAGAAAGTAAGCAGATGGCAATCCATATATGATTTAAAAACTAAGCAATGCAAGACAACATGCATGACATGGGTAATATAACCCTGCCAAGTTCGAGCATAGACCTCAGGGGGGAAATAGGACTGGTCATCAGTCTCTGAATCCTCCTCTGAGGAGCTTTCGTAACCAGCAAGATGTCTACTTCAGCAGGTAGCATTGTCTACTCTAAATACCTTGTTTTCACTCCAGATAGTTCCATCACCGCTTCAAATGGCTGATGCACAGGAAGAGTAGTTGAATATACAAACATTGTTGACAAATGGAACACGTAATACAAAAAATGATAGCATGATATAATTCACATACATGATGATTTGCTAAATAGCATGGCATTGCATAATTCACTTATATAATGCCTTTGCAACAAGATAGCATTGTAAAATTCACATATATAATGTCTTGCAACAAGATGGCAATGCATAATTCACATATATGGTAATTAGACACTGAACATGTGGCATTCACACAAAGCATGCCTAAACTAATCAAATGACATAGCAATGCAAGACACCATACGCACGATATGAGCAACATAACCCTGCCAAGTTAGAGCATACACCTCGCGGGGGGGGATAGGACTGGTCATATGTCTTTGAATCCTCCTCTGAGGAGCTATCCGTAACCAGCGAGATATACGCTTCGTCAGATAGCATAGTCTGCTCTGAAGACCTTGTTTTCACTCCAGAATTTGCCATCACCGTGTCAAATGGTTGATGCACACGAAGAGCAGTTGAATGTACTAACATTGTTTACAAATGTAATATGTAACGAAAAAAAGGATGGCCTGATATAATTTACATATAAGATGACTGGCTAAGTAGGATGGCATTGCAAAATTCACATATATGATGCCTGGCTAAACAAGATGGCGTTGCATAATTCACATAAACGATTAATAAACTAAACAGATGGCAATTGCACAAAGAATGTCTAAACTAAGCAGATGACATATTTGATGTATAAAGTAAGCAATGCAAGGCACCATATGCATGATATAACCAACATCAGCATGACAAGTTAGAGCGAAGACCTCAGGGGGTAAATAGGAGTTGTCTTCTCCTTTTGAATCCCCCTCAGAACAGATATCTTCCTCTCCATCACAATCCGAAATGAGTGGAGGGGGGCTGCCTTTGCGCCTACCATGGAGCGACGTCTGCATGAAATTTTATTGCCACACAAGGCTCGTCTCTTTTGCTCTACATGTTCAGTTCCATTGTTTACAATAACTGTCATGCATAGGAATAAAACATAGTGAGGTTATGTAAGGAGTGCATGCAAAAATTCAGAGTGATGGTAGTAACCTATGGATAGACCCAAAACCAATAATAGCAGCCAGATAAGGGCTTCAGTTAAAAAAATACAGATAATGGCTTCTTTACTGTTTGTTTCCCACCCAACATGAAACTCATAGTAGATACCGGAGATTAACCAGATAGTAGATAGATACTATTGATTGCGGCCCCGATATGTACCCCACAACCATTTAAAAACTCAAGTTTGACCATTAGTTTGGAGTTGACTCAGAGTCTAATCGGTGAACAGGACGACGATGTAGCATGTAATATTAAGTGATGCATAACATAAGCAGACACGAAAGAGTGCGACCTCTCTTGCGGACCCATGTAGTCCTCGAGGTCATCTGCTTAGTTGATGATGGCAATGCTATTTTCATGGCTGCTGGCGGTGGGGAAGAAGATCTGAGGCGGCGAAAGACAGTCTGGAGGCCGGATCCCTGATGTGCTGGACCCTTCTGTCGTTGGAGCAGTTGAGCTGGGGTGGACTACGACGCAGCAGGAGTGGGACAAATCACGCAAGGTTTTCTTTGATAACTATCTGTAAGAGAAGTAATTCTGTAAGGGCTCATTTGAATTGGACGATTCCAACAATGCAGGGATAGGAAATAGACAGGAATAGGATAGGAATGCATGTGCAAAATAGAGAATTCAAAAACACAGGATTTCTGCCAATCTGGGTGTTTGATTCACAACAATTGGAAGATCACATGATGCAAAGAAGCATGGTGAGATTAAGTCAAACTACAAGAAAATGTACGGTTATAATGCTATTATGCTACTATCTCTTAGTCTTGTGCTTTATGAATAGGAATTTGAAAAGGAGGACAAGTGAAAATTGAAATTCCTACGTTTTTTCTTTCAAGGAGACACTAAAGGAACAAATCCTACAGTTTTCCTTTGCTCCATTCCTTCGAACCAAATTCATGAATAGTTGTACCATAGGAAACTTCCCAATTCCTATGTTTTTCATTCACTTTTCCTTTCAAGCATTGGCGATTCTGGTAGGCAGGCTTGATCAAGGAAAATCCTACACTACAAAAATGTTTTTGTGCTACTTCTATTACTTTGGACCCAGGCCACTACCCTACTAGCTCAACTCCCAGGGCCATCGACAAATGCACAACTCAAACGCGCAGAGATAAATAATGATGGCGTTCCAGAGAGTCCATCACGGAAAGCTAAGTTGCCTGGTACCTCACTGCTTGTCATATAGTAGGATAAAATAATCGTATATCCTGTTACTACGTGTGCTCAGTGGACAATATATATAACATGTAGAGTAAAAAAGAGATGCAACAAGTGTACAACCTCTTTGGCGAAGCCATGTTGATCTCAGCATGATTGGGTTGGCCGGTGAGGATGCTCCGGCTGACTTGGCTGTCGGAGGAGTGGAAGAAGATCTTAGGCGTATGGAGATGGAGCCCAAGGTACTGCTCCACTGTGATGGAGGGTTTCGTCGTTGGAGCAGCTCCGGTGAGTTGTACGATGCCGAGGCTGAAGCAGGACAAGAGAGACAATGTTAAACTAAGTGGAAATCTAATAGCATCTCCAATACATGACATAAAATACATAAACACAAAGTGCTAGATAAAATACATCAGCCGCTCATCTCTGAACTTAATTGTCCAAACTGAATTTAACTGTCGAAACTGAACTTAACTATCAAAACTGAACTTAACTGTCGAAACTGAATTTTGCTGTCGAAACTGAATTTTGCTGTCGAAACTAAACGCACTAGCAAGGTGAGGCTACATGTCGGTCGACTGACTTTTTCATCTCTGGTCAGTCGATTTTGCAGTCGTTGGATATGAAATCAAGGGCCTGCAGTTCATCTACAACCTCCACCCCCCTGAGCCGCCAGCCACCACCGGCCAAACAGCAGCCCCCCATGCCCGCGGCCGGCGGTGTGCCGCCCTGCCCTCCTCGAAAACACTCCCCACCGCCGGTGCGCTGCCGCCCCAGCCAT
>NC_041387.1:304157327-304178407 GCF_002162155.2 Triticum dicoccoides
TAGTCGACTGAAGTGTAGCTAAATCGGAGCAGCATCGCAAGCAAGAGCGAGAGCAGCATCACAAGCAAGAGCAATAGCAAGAGCAGACCAAGCAGGGGACCGAGAGCAACAGCAGAGCAGCAGTGCGAGAGAGAGCTAAAGCAGCAGCAGATCCTACTGATGTGGACGTCGCCACTGAGGGAGCGACGCCATGGAGGAAGTGGTCGGCGACGCCGCCGTGGATGGAGCCGCACTGTGTCGACTCGGGAAAGAGCACCGACAGAATCGTGAGATCAGATCAAGAAGAAAATGCGGCGATTAGTGTACAACCTCTTTGGTGGCATCGATTAGGCCGCAGCTTCATTCGAGGAAACAATGATGATGATGCTTTTCCAGTGGTGCAGGTGAAGACGGCGGTGTGGGAAGGGAGGTGGCGCGAAAGACGAGGGGAACATCGGGGCAGCTCCTTGGAGGTGGAGGTCGGGGTGGCTGAACCGGCAGGACGACGAGATCGACGAAGGATCCTCATCCGGTATGGTGGATGAGCGATTTCGAGGTGTTGCTATGGATGACGTCGTCGGGGAAGAGGCTCTGGCTGGGTGGCAGACGGAGCAGGGTGTGGGGCTTCGTTGCGGGTTTTCGTGGCCTCAATGTACGAATGGGTGGGCAGATGGGATGGCAGTGGGGAACCCTGGCTTAGGGACGCACTTGTCCGAAACGTGGGGTTAGTTACAAAAGTACCCCCACCGATATGAGGCGGTTCTTTCGGTTAAGGGCTACCACGGGAATTTCGCGTGTCGGGATTTCACAGGAGGTGGCAGTTTTCGCGCGTTTTGTAATTTCAGAATAGCAAGGCGTGAGTTGAGATGGAGGGAGTTATCGGAGCATGACGAGACAAAGATATATCTTAAATATTTCGGGATAACAAATCACGGGTTGAAATTTTCGGACAAGCCTAACGTGTACTGTACCAAATCAATACCCACTACAAATGTCATTCAAAACTTTGAATTCATGTTATGTTCAATTAAAATATTTCGCTACGTGTATAATGCATGCGACCTACTACTCAAATGAATGTTTTAGTGCATTCCAAACATATATACGACCGCTTCAATATGAACTATATTTGAATTTGTTTCTCTATTTGAATAAGATCTATAGTAATGATTGTTGTGAAGTCAAAGCATTTGAATTCGTTTCTCTGTTTTAATAAGATCTACAATCATTATTATTGTCAAGTTAAACCATCGTTTGTGTATTATCTTCACAGCACACCACATGATTAGTCTCGAGTTACATATGAACTATGTGTACTATATGAACTCGAACTCGATTTTTTGAATCCACTTTATGTTGATTTCAAATCACATTACATTTCTAGCTCTAGCTAGATCTTCATAATCTAAACCATGTCTCATATGTATAATGTGTTTATCACATTATGTATGGTGCCCCGCCCCCTACGCCTACAAGTATTTAGATGTGAGTTGCAAACACCACACATTACCACAAATTCAAATAAAATGTGAGAATGTTCGATATATAGTATTGTTTTGGATTGTTTGATATTTAGTTGTAAGCTGCAAACGCCACACATTATCACAAATTCAAATAAAATGTGAGATTGTTTGATGTATAGTATATTTTAGATTGTTTGACATTTAGCTGTGAGTTGCAAACGCCATGCATTATCACATTATGGTATAATGTGTGCACAGCACGTGTATCACCGCTATATTCATGCATGCATATGTTTAAAACACTATGATCTCCTATTCAAATATATGAATCTGCTTTCATATCAAATTATGATCTTTGTTAGTCTCTTACACCCACACAATCCTCTAACCTTTGTAGCTACCCTGAACTTCCTCTCGTGCATGTACACGCCGTCCTTGCCCTCCCCCTCCCTCGGCATTCTATCCACCGGGCACATTCATTTTTTTTCTTTATGTCGTTCTCCCAGAGTCTCCACAACTCCTTTCCGACACACTCCGATCGATAAACCTCTCCAACGATGCCTCCCTACAACATACACACGCACCTTCAATCTCCATCTTTATGTGTCCTTGCCTTGTGTCTCTCATACGGTCACACACATGTGTAAACTCTCGCCCCTCTTTTCATCGATCTCACAACCGCACACTCCTCCCCCTATCTAGGTAGTAGCTGGGCCTCTCGCACCACCTCCTAGCTCCATTCTCTCTGTCTATCTGTCTCGCTGGGCCTTATTTGCCTCTAACAAATGGACGTACACCGACCGATCTCTCGCTATACATATAGCTAGCTAGGTCCTTATAACTCGTTTTTACCCACGCATCGATCGATCTACCTCATTAGTTATGTCTCTCCCTTCCTCCGACAAACAATAATTGATCTACCGATCTAGTTAGGTTTGCTTACCGAACACATGGTTCCCCTTCATCATCCATGGATGCGTCCCGACAGATCTATCACGCACAAGCATACACAGAAACACATCCCCACTCTTATTGATAACATTGCAGTTCCACCCTCAGTTTGTCTAGTAGGCCTCTCCCACCATCTTCGAGAAGCAACTCCATCACCCATCCAGCACTCTACCCCTCTCCCTCCCTCTCTCTCTCCTCTCTCTCTCTGTCCCATCATATTTCCCGTCCTTCAGTTATCTATGGATGTCGACCGATATCCCTCAAGACATAGCCGTGTCTCTCCTTCTCAACACATATACGAGTCATTCTACCTCTATAGTTAGGCCTCTGCCTACCCCTCCCCCCACCCCCCACACACATCGATACATTGAGCGCTCGAGTCATGTCTCCCTGCCACACACAAACTTGACATGTGCCCTCTGACGTTCTGGTAGGTTAGCCGCCCTATATCTTTGACTTGCACACACACACAATCTCGATGGCTCTCTTCATCGATCTCGCACCCACCCACTTGATCCTCTCTTCGACTCTATCGAATCTATGACCCCTCCCTCTCTTCTCATGGATTGCCCGACCCTCTATATATGATATGGATAGGCCTCCATTTCACACACATTGCATGCAAATTTTTGTTTGAGATGTCATCAACACATATTCCCACAAATACATTCACGAAATCAAACCCCCACCCCACCCCCACCCCCCACCCCAAAACAAAAAACACTCACGAACGCAGTTTGTATCTCTCACACACACCCACGTAGGTGGGGGGCATGCACGAAGAGAAGAGGTGCATGCAAGGCGCACGTACTCCCATATCTTTCCCAACAACACCCGCGCGGGTACACAGTGGAGCTCATTTCTATACGAAAAAGGCAGCCCACGTGGTAATTTGGCATGTGTACTGGTTGTCCACTTGGTGGAGGGAGGATCGTCTACCATGGGTGCACAAACAAATTGCGACTTGACACGTTATGTAAAAAAAGAGGCAAACCATGTGGGGCCTACCTTAGAGGCAAGGCTCTATGCACGGGAGTACATTTGATGTATCCCGTCGACTCGCAGAACGAGGAGAAGCTTGCTTAGTATGCCGTCTCCCCCGCCCATGGGCGCGGTGGCTCGCAAGATGAGGTGAAGCTTGCTTAGTACTGTTCGCCTTACACCCGCTCCCTCGCACATGCGCGCGGTGGCTCGCAGGACGAGGAGAAAAATTTACTGCTCCCTTCGTTTACTCCTCGTCCATACTACCTTCATTATAGAGATTATATCATATTGTTTGTAATATATATGTCCTTTAGTAGATTTCAATATGAACTACTAGTACATACTCCAAACACTGATGTATACAGACGTATTTTAAAGTGTAGATTCATTCATTTTGCTCCGTATGTAGCACTCTCCCTCGCCCCTCGACCCTTGCCCACGTGGTGGACGTGCAGCAATTCATTTGTCTCATATAGCCAGAACGATATACACTGCACTACCATTATTGCTCGACTTCCCGAAGAGGCGAAGAGCCAATCACAAGGTTAATATTTTGGAGATGCCAAGCGCAAGGTTATAGGAGAACGAGTAGTAGGTGTCGCGTCATTTATAAATAAAGTTTTTTTCCTTCAGTGGCACGTACGCAATATGATAGGTTCATATGGAGAGAAAAGGAAATCGCTCCACTATATACATAGTCAGGACGGGCCAGCCTACACGGTTGCTTGCTGGGGTTGCTCTCTTCAGACTCTCTCGCACAAAACGACTGTGGCCACATCTCTAACATCCCGGCGGACGTGGAAGGGGTGGATGCTTAGTGTGCACCGTCGCCGACAGCGAAAACCCACTGTTGGCACGTCCCGATCAGGCGTCCCTGCCATTTTTCAGTGTCAAAACCGGTGGATCTCGGGTAGGGGGTCCCGATCTGTGCGTCAAGGCTGATGGTAACAGGAAGTAAGGGACACAGATGTTTACCCAGGTTCGGGCCCTCTCGATGGAGGTAAAACCCTACTTCCTGCTTGATTAATATTGATGATATGGGTAGTACAAGAGTAGATCTACCACGAGATCGTAGAGGCCAAACCCTAGAAGCTAGCCTATGATGGTATGACTGTAATTGTGATCGGCCTACTAAGGACCAACCTCTCCGGTTTATATAGACACCGGAGAGGGCTAGGGTTTACATGGAGTCGGTTACAAGAAAGGAAAAGCAATATCCGGATCGCCAAGCTTGCCTTCCACGCCAAGGAGAGTCCCATCCGGACATGGGCCGAAGTCTTGAGTCTTGTATCTTCACGCTTCAATAGTCCAGACGTTGTACACAGTCCGGTTGTACGGATACCCCCTAATCCAGGACTCCCTCACTAGCCCCTGAACCAAGCTTCAATGACGATGAGTCCGACATGCAGTATTGTCTTCGGCATTGCAAGGCGGGTTCCATCTCCGAATACTCCAAAGTACTTGTTACGACGAATAGTGTCCGGCCTCCAATCAATGTTTGCTCCTTGGCTTCAGTGCCTCAATAATGACCACCTCCATGTGTCGAGCCAATGCGAGGAGCCGAGGCATTTTTGCATTTGACACCCTCGATCCTCCGGGCTGACCGCCTATTTGAATGGACGGGGATTCTCAGATCCAAACCTCACCCACTCTCCCCGAGCGAGCATCCCATAGAGCGCTCCGCGAAAAACCATTCCAACATGGCCGGCCTTCACAGCTCTTATGCTTGCCCTCCTCGCTCTAAGTCAGCGGATTGGGGAGAGTGTTTAGTTCCTCATAGCCTTTTGATAAAGCTACAAACCCAAGGGTTTCTCCCACCGGTGTTCATGGTCCCCGTCCGAGCCGGAGTAGCTACTTATGATGGAGGGGAACAAGCAGAGGGATCCCCAAAACCATATCTAGAGGAGCGCGTATGCCTCATCCCGCGTCTGCTAAGGGGCGTCGGGTTTCCTATCCACCCGTTCCTTTGCGGGCTCCTGGAGTTCTACGGCCTCCAGTTGCACGACCTCACCCCTGCCTCCATTCTGCACATAGCGGGGTACGTCGCACTTTGCAAGCTATTTTTAGGCTGCGAACCTCACTTCGGGTTATGGAGGAAGCTCTTCTGCCTTGTTCCCCGCGCCCAGGGCGAATCCCTATGCCAAGTGGGCGGGACCGAAGTATGGCGTATTGCGGAGACCGGATACCTGTCTGGCACTCCTGAGAAGGCACCAGAAAACTGGCTTTCAGAATGGTTCTACATTGATGATGTTCCCCTTCCGGATCCAGTCCGGACAAGTCTCCCCCAGTTCAGTAACGCCCCGCCAAAGGCACGCCTAAGCTGGCGCCCCCGGTCCCTCAAGAAGAGTATACGAGGGAAATACACTTCCTGATGAACAGGATAAAGTTACTGGCCAAATCCGGACTAACGATAGTCGAGGTCATGGAGATATGCATAAGGCGGGGAGTGCAACCGCTTCAATATCGGGGGAAGCCCATGTGGCACTTCAACGGGGAAGACGATGCCACCCGCTGCCGTCGTAAGGGTCCGGACTCCGCCAATGCTTTGACAAGGATATTGTCTGATTTATACAAAGGAGAAGAGGAGGAATTCCTTCACATTAAAACGCGGGACGGATTCTCCATGTACAACCCCCAGAGTGGGTAAGTTGCCATTCTTTTCCCTGCTTCACTTGCTTTAGCGTCCTTCTGTTAAGATTACTTGCATCAATGCTTCCAAGCAGGAACTGAGGAGGGCCGTAGAAGGAATCTTCAGCCCCTCCCCGCAACCAGAGGACCCCGGAAGGGCCAAGATCTGGGACTCAAAGAAGATCCGGATATCACTGTCGAGCTTGTCAACGGGGTATTTTATCAAGCGAGCTGGGATGGCGCCTTAGTGGCCATTACGGCCGACTATCCTGGACTGCTCCCTGCGTCGCGTGTAAGCCGAACTAAAAACCCTCCTCCGAAGAGCACTCCCCTCAGGTATTATGATTTACCCTCGAGGCATCGTACTATTTGCAGAGACGACGGTCGGAGCAAGGGACTGAGCCCCTAGGGACTCGTCAACCACGGGCGTCCGGATCGGGCAGGCTCAAGAGGAAGGCGGTGAGGGTTGACACACCGCTGCAGAGGTAAAGTAATAACCTGTCTTGCGATTATAGAATTTGAAATATGACAGCGCCCTTTGTGTCTGGCAGGAAGAGGAACAGCCAGACTATTTTCGAGGATCCCGCCAATCACGCCTCCACCAGCCGGGTTCCAGAACCGGCTTCGAGGGCGGAGGTGGACACGGGGCGAGTACCGCATAGTTCCACGATGGAGGATGCGTATATGTGTTCGACCACGAACTCCGAAGTGGAGAGCGCCATGAATCACCGGCGCCGGAGGGCCGTGCTTTGGAACAACATCTTTTCCAAAGAGGCTTTCAATGCCTTCAGTTCGGCGGACGCATACGTCTGAGATGCTCGAGGCGGGCTTGCCCAAGCGATGAACCAGTATACCAAAGATATACGGGTAAGAAATTTTTGATAAGTATGTATAGCAGTAGCCCCTGAGACTTGGAATAGTTGGGACAACTGTTTGAAGGATCAATATATGCACAGGTCCTTGTGGACAAGAATGAACAATTGGCTCGGGAGCTGGAGGCATGTAAGGCCGAGCTGATGGACGCGGTTGCTAAGATAGAGGAATCCCAGAAGCTCCCCTCTGGTAGTATTTGTCTCAATTGTACGCAGATGTACCAGTTAGTAAATGGCTGGTGTGATTAGTCTAACAGAAATTTCTGCAGACAATCCCGGGGTGAATCCGGAGGGCGTAACGGATGATGACTCGCATATCAAAAGGGAGCTAAAGGCTGGCGAGCGCATCCTTACGCAAGTGACGCAAGAGAAGAACAAGCTACAATATGCCAATATTTGGCTGGACGTGGAATTAAAGGACGTCCGTGCTCAACTGGCGGCCTCCGTGAAGGAGAACAAAAGGCTTTGGCGTGGCATTTATGGTATGTGTTCAAACGAACTGTATGATAGTTCGGCGAGGAAGTATGTTGAAAGGATTTATCTTGCAGGAATGTTAATAGGTCACCCTGAAGAGGAGATGCCCGCATCTGCAAGTGATTTGCTGCAAGAACTTTCACAGTTGCACGAGCGCACTTGGCGGGTGATGCACGGTGTTGCTCAGGCCTTGTGGCCATCAAGCCTCCTGCCGAATGGCATGGGGGAGCTTACGGACCTGCTTCAAGGAGCCCGGCGGCGCTTCCGTCCGTGGAAGATATCAGCCTGCCGGCAAGGTGCGAGAGAAGCCTGGGCGATGGTGAAGACGCGCTACACCAAGCTGCACCCGAACCATATGGCCGAAGTAGGACCGGCGGGGCCCGATGGGCAAGAAATTGCCGTGAGTCTGGTATATGACCAGGTAGCGTTAGCCGCTAAGTATTCTCAATAGGATTGTAGGCTAGATAGCCTGTTAGATGGTATAGAGGAGGAATATAGTCAGTCCCAGTGACTGTGTAATTTAATTGGCATAAGTAGCCCCTAGCTGGATTAAAATCATTTGTCATGCCGGACCTTTCCGCTTCAGCCCCCGGATCCTACAATACGGGGTGTGTCCGAATACCAGCTCAGTTATACAAAAAACGGGGTATGCGTGGAGACCAGGCGTAGGGGTCATAAGTGCTTGAACAGACAAGTACCCAACTAGTTATGTTATATTACATGGATAGCAAGAAACATCTTCCAGGGAGAATAGTTCCGTTAGGGGTTCCTTTCCCTGGGTATGCATGTGTCGATGCACATGTCCGGACTACGAACGATGGCACAGTATACAAAATGTCTGGGTTTTTTTGTTGTAACCAACGAATACATCCTTTGTTCACCGATCGAATATTCTCTTAAGGAAACTAGCTTTCGGCTTCACCCAGTCTGAGGTACACATCCGGCTGAACCTGTAGTAACAATCGCAGAGGTGCTCCCCTTATGCCCTAGCCGAATTAACGGGAACGTAGGGCATAAACACAAGAGCCAGGTAACCCAGCTTGGCGACATCTTAAGTCATATCGATGCATATAATGGGGAAGAAACGGCACGTATGGGAAAAGAACACATATGCGATGGGAAAAAAGCTATTTAAAGTAATTATGTCTAGCTTCCGAATAGGAAGCCCCCAGGTATAGCTTACACAATAGTACGGCCGGAGTGATCCGGGAGTCCGCATTATATTAAATACTTTGTGTGAAGAGAAAAAAGGGTCGAGAAAGGAGAGATAAGGGGTTGAGCATAATTAAAAAGGATGGGTAAGGAGACGAACACTGAGTTCGGCGTTAGGCGTAGAATCTCCGGAGTCTGGCCGCGTTCCATGGGTTCGGCTCGAGTCTGTTATCGGATGCATTACATAAACGGTACACTCCTCCGGTGAGAACTTTGTTAATGACGAAGGGACCTTCCCACTTGGGTTTGAGTTTGTCCTTCTTCTTCTCCGGTAGGCGTAGAACGAGCTCGCCAATATTGTAAGTTTTGGCCCGCACTTCTCTGCTTTGATATCGGCGAGCCTGCTGCTGATAGAATGCGGAACGGGCTTTTGCGACATCGTGCTCCTCCTCTAGTGCATCCAAGTTATCCTGCCGATCTAACTCGGCTTCCTTCTCTTCGTACGTGCGTACGCGCGTCGAATCATGTATTATGTCGCAGGGTAGTACTGCTTCCGCACCGTACACCATAAAAATGGTGTATATCCGGTGGTGCTATTCATGTGGTCTACAGCCCCCAGAGTTCAAAGTCGAGCTCCTCTACCCAGTGCGTATCTGATTCTGTTGAAGATCGCACTAGTCTGGGTTTGATGCCGCTCATGATGAGACCGTTTGCCCATTCGACCTAGCCGTTTGTTTGGGAATGGTAGACGGAAGTGTAGTCGAGCTTAATGCCCATTTTGCCGCACCAAGTTTTCACTTCATCGGCTACGAAATGTGAGCCATTATCAGTGATGATGCTGTGGGGGACACCGTATCGGTGTACGACCCCGGATATGAAGTCTATCATAGGTAAGGATTCGGCCGTTTTAACTGGTTTGGCTTCTATCCATTCGGTGAACTTCTCCACCATGACCAATAAGTATTTTTTCTTATGGCTTCCTCCTTTAAGGGGTCCGACCATATCCAGCCCCCAGACCGCAAAGGGCCAAGTTATGGGGATTGTTTGGAGAGCGGTAGGGGGCATATGACTCTTATTGGCGAAGAGCTGGCAACCGACGCAATGTTGGACAAGGTCCTGTGCGTCTGCTCGGGCTGTCGGCCAATAGAAGCCTGTACGGAAGGCCTTGCTGACTAGCGCTCAAGCCGCGGCATGGTGTCCGCCTAGTCCGGCATGGATTTCAGCCAAGAGTTGCCACCCTTCCTCTTTGGAGATGCACCTTTGGAGCACTCCGGTCGTGCTTTTCTTATAGAGTTCCCCTTTGTGGACCTTGTAAGCTTTAGAATGCCGGACTATGCAGCGTGCTTCGTTTTGGTCCTCGTGGAGCTCCTGCCTATTTAGGTAGGCCAGGAAAGGCTCAGTCCACGGGGCAATTACGGCCATGATTTCGTGGGCTGAAGATGTTATTTCGGTGGCAGAGCCTCCGATTGTGTCGGATGGTTCGGAATCTGGGGGTGTGTTCAGATCTGTACTGGTGTTGCCGGACTCCCGTTCCCATACTACTGACGGCTTGAACAACCTTTCCAGGAATATGTTAGGTGGGACAGGGTTGCGTTTGGCGCCGATGCGGGCGAGGACGTCCGCCGCTTGATTGTTTTCTCGAGCCACATGGTGGAATTCGAGCCCCTTGAACCGAGCTGACATTTTGAGGATGGCATTGCAGTAGGCCGCCATTTTCGGATCCTTGGCATCAAAGTCTCTGTTTATTTGTGATATTGCAAGGTTTGAATCCCCGCGCACTTCTAGGCGTTGGATGCCCATAGAGACTGCCATCCGAAGACCGTGCAATAGCGCCTCGTATTCGGCTGCATTGTTAAAGTTTGTGTATAATATTTGAAGGACATACTGGACCATGTCTCAGGTGGGAGACGTCAGCACTACCCCTGCTCCCAATCTGGCCAGCATTTTGGAGCCGTCAAAGTGCATGATCCAGTTGGAGTACACGATGTACTCTTTAGGGAGTTCGGCTTCTGTCCATTCGGCGACAAAGTCAGACAGTACTTGCGACTTAATGGCTCGCCGTGGTTTGTATATTATGTCGAACGACAGGAGCTCGATAGCCCATTTAGCAATCCGGCCCGTAGCGTCTCGGTTATTAATTATGTCATTGAGTGGTACTTCGGAGGCCACCGTAATCGAACACTCTTGAAAGTAGTGTCGCAGCTTCCGGGATGCCATGAAGACCGCGTATGCTATTTTTTGATAGTGTGGGTATCGGGATTTGCATGGGTTGAGGACCATGGATACGTAATAAACCGACTTTTGAAGCGGGAATTTGTATCCGTCCACCTCTCGCTCGACGACGAGCACTGCGCTTACTACTTGATGTGTTGCAGCTATGTATAATAGCATAGGTTCACCGGTATTTGGCGCTGTTAGGACTGGATTACTGGCCAATAAGGTCTTTATTTCATCTAGTCCGGCCACTGCATCCGTCCACACATACTGTTCGATGCGCCAAAGGAGGCGGTAAAGAGGCAATGCCTTCTCTCCTAACCTGGATAAAAAGCAGCTCAAAGCGGCCACGCATCCAGCTAGTTTCTGGATGTGCTTGAGGTCTGTTGGTATAGCCAACTGCGACAGAGCTCGGATTTTTGCCGGATTCTCTTCAATTTCTCTATTGGAAACAATGAAGCCCAGCAGCTTCCCCGAAGGGACGCCGAAAACACATTTTTCCGGATTCAACTTGATGTCGTCTGTCCGGAGGTTATCGAATGTAAGCCTCAAGTCATCTATTAGGGTTTCGACGTGTCTTGTTTTTATGACCACGTCATCCACATATGCTTGTACTGTTTTGCTGATTTGTTTTTCCAGGCATGTTTGAATCATGCGTTGATAAGTTGTGCCGGCATTCTTAAGCCCGAAAGGCATAGTGTTGAAGCAAAAAAGGGCCATATGGCGTTATGAAGGCTGTTGCAGCTTGGTCGGACTCTGCCATGTTTATTTGATGGTATCCAGAGTATGCGTCGAGAAAACACAGCGAGTCGTGTCCAGCCGTGGCATCAATGATTTGATCGATGCGAGGGAGGGGAAAGGGATCCTTGGGGCAAGCCTTGTTGAGGTCTTTAAAGTTGACGCATAGGCGCCAGGATTTGTCCTTCTTTGGTACCATCACCAAATTTGCGAGCCAATCCGGATGTTTAATATCTCTGATGAATCCGGCCTTGTGTAGCTTGGCTAGCTCTTCCCCCATTGCATGTCGTTTGGGCTCTGAGAATCGCCTTAGGGTCTGTTTGACAGGTTTGTATCCCTTTAGTATGTTAAGGCTATGCTCAGCCAATCCACGCGGGATGTCCGACATGTCCGATGGGTGCCAGGCGAAAATATCCCAATTCTCGCGTATAAGTCCCATAGTGCAGCGTCTATTGCGGGGCTCAACTGTGTCCCGATGGAAGCTGTCTTCATGGGGTCCGTTGGATGGACATGGAATTTGATTGATGTCTACTACACAACCTTCTTCTTGTAGACGTTGTTGGGCCTGCAAGTGCACAGGTTTGTATGATAGTAGCAAATTTCCCTCAAGTGGATGACCTAAGGTTTATCAATCCGTAGGAGGCGTAGGATGAAGATGGTCTCTCTCAAACAACCCTGCAACCAAATAACAAAAAGTCTCTTGTGTCCCCAACACACCCAATACAATGGTAAATTGTATAGGTGCACTAGTTCGGCGAAGAGATGGTGATACAAGTGCAAAATAGATAGTAGATATAGGCTTTTGTAATATGATAATATAAAAATAGCAAGGTAACAAGTGGTAAAAGTGAGCGTAAATAGTATTGCAATGATAGGAAACTCGGCCTAGGGTTCATACTTTCACTAGTGCAAGTTCTCTCAACAATAATAACATAGATAGATAATATGACAAGCCCTCAACATGCAACAAAGATTCACTTCGAAGCCACTAATAGCGGAGAACAAACGTAGAGATTATGGTAGGGTACGAAACCACCTCAAAGCTATTCTTTCGGATCGATCTATAAAAGAGTTCGTACTAGAATAACACCTTAAGATACAAATCAACCAAAACCCTAATGTCACCTAGATACTCCATTGTCACCTCAAGTATCCGTGGGCATGATTATACGATATGCATCACACAATCTCAGATTCATCCAACCAACATAAAAGTACTTCAAAGAGTGCCCCAAAGTTTCTACCGGAGTGTCAAGAACGTGTGCCAACCCCTATGCATAGGTTGCCAATGTCACAAAACCCGCAAGTTGATCACCAAAACATACATCAAGTGGAACATGATATCCCATTGTCACCACGGGTAATCACGACAAGACATACATCAAGTGTTCTCATAAAAGACTCAATCCGATAAGATAACTTCAAAGGGGAAACTCAATTCATCACAAGAGAGTAGAGGGGGAGAAACATCATAAGATCCAACTACAAAGCAAAGCTCGGGATACATCAAGATCGTGCCATAGAGGGAACACGAGAGAGAACACGAGAGAGAGAGAGAGAGAGAGAGAGAGATCAAACACATAGCTACTGGTACATACCCTCAGCCCCGAGGGTGAACTACTCCCTCCTCGTCATGGATAGTGCTGGGATTATGAAGATGGCCACCGGTGATGGGATCCCCCTCTGGCAGGGTGCCAGAACGGGCTCCCGAGAGGTTTTTGGTGGCTACAGAGGCTTGCGACGGCGGAACTCCCGATCTATCTTCTGTTATGGAAGTTTTAGGGTACAAGAGTATATATGGGTGCAGGGGGTACGTCGGAGGAGCTACAGGGGCCCCACGAGGCAGGGGGCGCGCCCAGGGGGCACCCTCGTGGGCAGCCCGGGACTCCCCTGACGTGCACTCCAAGTCTATCAGGTTGCTTTCCTTCCAAAAATAACTTCTCCAGTTGATTTCGTTCAGTTTTGACTCTGTGTGATATTCCTTTTCCTCGAAACACTGAAATAGGCATAAAACAGCAAATCTAGGCTGGGCCTCCGGCTAATAGGTTAGTCCCAAAAAATAATATAAAAGTGGATAATAAAGCCCAATATTGCCTAAAACAGTAGATAAAGTAGCATGGAGTAATCAAAAATTATAGATACGTTGGAGACGTATCATTGACTATTTCGTCTACGGGTTTAAATGAGGTGGACTTGGGTCGTTGGTCCAGTATCACGTCGTCCCTGTCCACGGTGGACCGTAGCATTGTTAATTCTTCGGCTACTAGGGCTTCGGATAATGCTTCCAGGGCCAGTGCTGCGGTTTTATTTTCAACGCGGAGTGCGACGTCCAGATCACTGGCTAGAGTGATGATTTCATTGGGCCCGGGCATTTTAAGCTTCATGTACCCGTAATGGGGTCTGGCTTGAAAGCTTGTGAATGCGTCCCGCCCCAAAAGGGTGTGGTATCCGCTGCTAAAAGGGGCCACTTGGAATGTGATTTCTTCGGACCTGTAATTTTCCAGAGTGCCGAACACCACATCGAGTGTGATTTTTCCCGCACACCGTGCTTCCCGACTGGGGATGATTCCTCTGAAGGTGGTGCCGCTTTGCTCAATGTGGCTTTTATCAATTTCCATTTTGTTGAGAGTTTCTTCATAGATCAAGTTCAATCCACTTCCACCATCCATGAGTACCTTAGTGAGCTGGAAGCCGTCCACGACTGGGCTAAGGACCAGGGCGGCCGGTGCCCGGATAGTCTGGAATTGAGGCTCATCACTGCCATTGAAGGTTATAGCAGCGTCGTTCCAGGGGTTTGTCTTTGGCACCTGGAAAATTTCGATGGAGCTTTGATGAGCTCGCTTGTGCCTATTGTTCGAGGTGAAACTCTCAAAGATAGTCAATACCGCATTGTGTTCATTGGCGGGATGTTGTTCTGCTTTATGGCTTGCGAGAAGGTCCTCGCCACTTTTTGCAACCTGCCGGAGTATCCAACATGCTCTAAGGCTATGAGTTGGTGTCGTGTCCGGAGTGCTGTGGAGTTTACATGGTCCATTGAGCCATTCTTCCAATACGGTTCCCTGCCCTGGGGTGTACTTTGGTCTCTTGGGGACAGGATTGGTCGGCTTACGGGAGTTCGCCCGTTTAGTTCGGACAAAGGTCTTAGTGAGAGTCGTACTGTCCCAAAATTCAGTTTGGGTTTTCCAGGCGCTTTCCATCGCACAGTACTTTTGTACTATGATTGCCAAATCCGTGACGCGTACTATGTCACGACGACTTATAGCATTGAGGAGTCCTTTGTCCGTGCAGTTTTTGCAGAAGAGTAAGACTATATTCTCCTCCTGACAGTCCTTGACCTTGTTAAGCGCAAGGAGGAATCTGGCCTAGTAGCGATGTACAGTCTCCTAGGGCTCTTGCCGGATGTGGGAGAGGCGGTTTATGTCCTTGTAGGTGCTGTTAGCTGAATCCGGATTATGATCCGATCTAACACCCAGGGGCGCGAGAAGCTCTGAGACTGACAGCTCGGGATTCGGGGTATCGCCCCATTTCTTCGGCCCAATGCCCGATTCTAAGTCCGGGACCTGGGTCATGTCTCTCTCTGAGCAGGTTTTCGGCTCAAAGAGTCCGGTGATCCAGACATGATTCGTCCTCAAAGTCGAGGGACGGTCCGTGTGAGGCTCCTCCACTATCGCTATCTCATGGGTGGCCGGTGGGGATCTAATGTCCCTCTGATCGGGTTTGAGCCCGATCCGGTCGTAGTCTGTAGCGACTCCCAGAGCAGCGATGCGATCCAAGAGCTCATTGAGGGAGGAGAGCTCCATTGGATCCATCTGTTAGGCGTGTTCTGAACTAACGCAAAGGTTATGATTGATGACCCGAGAGGCCATTGTGGGTGCTACCGCTGACGGGGCGGCCATGATAAAGCCGCCAAGTCAGAGAGTTTGGCCTACAGCTAGAGCTCCTTCCGAGGTGATGTCGTCCTTGATGACGAGACGAGCCATCGAGCCTTGCTGCAATGACACAGAGGAATTCTCAATGAAAGAACCAATGTCGGTGTCAAAACCAGCGGAAATCGGGTAGGGGGTCCTGATCTGTGCGTCAAGGCTGATGGTAACAGGAAGCAAGGGACACAGATGTTTACCCAGGTTCGGGCCCTCTCGATGGAGGTAAAACCCTACTTCCTGCTTGATTAATATTGATGATATGGGTAGTACAAGAGTAGATCTACCACGAGATCGTAGAGGCTAAACCATAGAAGCTAGCCTATGATGGTATGATTGTAATTGTGATCGGCATTCTAAGGACCAACCTCTCCGGTTTATATAGACACCGGAGAGGACCAGAGTTTACATGGAGTTGGTTACAAGAAAGGAAACACAATATCCGGATCGCCAAGGAGAGTCCCATCCGGACACGGGCTGAAGTCTTGAGTCTTGTATCTTCACGCTTCAATAGTCCGGACGTTGTACATAGTCCGGCTGTCCGGATACCACCTATTCCAGGACTCCCTCACCGTTCTCTCTCATAAAGCCGGTGAGGTTCCTTTCGTCCCTTGCTCACTGCCGCGACATGGGCAGTTACCGCCTCCCGCCGCCCTCCTCAAGGTTAAGCTACGCCCCTCAGGTACAACTCCCTTTACAGCTGGCTTGCACCACTGCTCCAGCTGCCCACATCACTCCATCTGGATATTTCTCTACTTCTTTGCCCCGCACATACCTCTACTGGCTTCTATGTATTGTATTCGTGATGAGTTTATGTCTCATCAACTAGTCCCAGTAATCTTATATTCTAATCACGCTTCTTCAATTTCTTTGCCACAGGGATGCTCATCTCGATTTTGGAGAAACTGCACAAAATGATGCGATGGTCAAAAGGTTGCAAACTTTATTTCTTAGGAAGCCTGGTTAGGGTTCACGGTTCAAGGGCTAGGGACTGCATGGATCTTTTTTTCTTTATCTACCTTTGTTCAAAAATAAGTGTCAAGTACAACTTTGTACTAAAGATTGCATAAAGTTGAGACACTTATTTTGGAACAGAGGGAGTACATATTTCTATGATCTGTCAATCATTGAGATGCAATAGCATGCATGTTAGTCTCCTTTGTATTTGATGAAATGTTGCAACGGGCAACCTTGGACGCAAGATACATGCAACAGAAGCTGGAAGCTTCATAGCATTGTACAAATTTATCTCGTTGATAAATTACAGTATGTACTATACTAGTACTTCCTCCATTCCTAAATATAAGTCTTTGTAGAGATTTCACCATGAACCACATGCGGATGTATATAGATGCATTTTAAGTGTAGATTCATTCATTTTGTTCCGTATGTAGTTCACCTAGTAGAATCTCTACAAAGACTTATCTACTAGTAATAGCTAGCCCCCACTACTAGGAATTCTCTATCCTCTCCTTGAGCCAAATCATCAAAATTAATGTAGCCATTAGATGAACTAAATTAGTCCATAATAGCCGTGTGATCTAGACGTTGAGAGGCTCCGCACTAAGCCACATGCAAGCATGCAGAAATAATGTGGCATGCATGTGAGTGGGTTTTAAATCACATCAACATGTCTGCTTGCAAGCATGCACCGGTACCATGCATGTAAGTGAGCTTTTAAGTCCCATTAACATGTCAAAAATAAAAATACAATCCCATTATGCAGTAGGAGTTAGTTGATCTTTTTTCCTTACGTGGAGTTATCTAAATGATGATGGGAGTTTTTTTTAGTTTGGCTACCACATTTGTCATGCGGTTATAGAGTTTTTTTTAGTTCTATGAAATCGATAATTTTACGTAGAGAGATATAGGGCGAAATCATACAAGCTACGCACGAATTTGGTTGATTTTGGTGGAACTGCACAAAAAGAACAGCTGGTTTATTTAGCACGAGATGCCATGTCAATGCCCGAACTGATGGCAAACCCTGCCCATTCCACAATCGTAGGCATTTGATATTTTGGAATGGGACAACCTTGTCAAATTTTGCTCATTGATTTTAGCAAGACATGCGTTTGATATTTTCGAATGGGACGCCCTTTGATGTTAGCAGTGTCGATCAATTTTTTTCTTTATTCTTTAATTGTGAAGTAAATATTGCCTCTGACATGTGAGTCGCTGAGATGCATAATCATCGATTGTTTTGAATGTTCTTTATGAATTGCCAGCTCTGTGTGTTTGATTGCAATGTACAGAAACGCTAAAAAGTTGCTCAAACTCATGGTACTCCTTCTGTTCCTTTTTACTTCGCACATTGTGAAAGTGCATACTTTTTTCTATAAGATTGGTCAAAGTAGAGATATTTTGACTGCAGACAAAACTTGTATGCAGACTAGAAAGGACCGGGGGGAGTACATGTGAAACTACTACAAACGAGGTGATCACCCTGGGAATAATGCTAGTACGTATTGTTTTGCATGTTCATCCAATGCCAGTGATATAGGAATTCGAACTAATCGAAATAAATTCATTCATACACGGTCGGATTTCATATAAACATGCCCGATTTCATTACATTTCATACATTCTTCAACTAAAAAGGGGTGCGCTGGAGGTATAATTAATTAACTGAAGCTACCCACCTGTGTCCCACTAAGCCGAACAGAAGCTTCAGTGACTTAACTGCAAGTGCAGTTCCGTAACTGACATGTGGCCTGTTGGGCCCACGTGTTAGTTAGCCAACTGCACCAACAGTTAAGTAGAAGCAGCGTTCTTCTCCAACACAGCTCTATGACTCCACGTTGCCGCCAAGAAGCTAACCGGCCGTCATTGGTCAACCCGCCTAGCTTGGCTTCAACCGGAGGGTAGCAGCGGTGGCCTTACTTGGACCCGAGTGGCGGCGACCTGCTGTGTTCTACTCTTCCTCGTTTTCTGTGTGGCACGGCCTCGTTGGCAGCGGGGCGGGGCCTCGGCGGAGCCGGCAATGTCCTCTGTCTCATTGCCGGCGGGCGGCGCCTCGATGGAGCGGTGGAAATCCTCCCCCTCGTTGCCGGCAGGGTGGGGCCTCGGCTGAGCCGGCGATGCCTCTGCCTCATTGTTGGAGGGGCAGAGCCGGCGGTGTCCTCTGACTCGTTGTTGGCGCTAGGGCTCGAGCAAAGGGAAATGGATTAGCGGAAGGGAAAGGCGTGGGTAAAGAGAAAGAGACATTACCTCTTTATAGAGGCGGTAGAAGCTTTTTTGCGCCTCCCCACTTGCCTAGTGGAACCCGCTCGTTCCCAATTCGCCGCGATTAGCGGTGCGGTTGGGCTACCCGTGCCCATGTTAATGAAAATACCGCGATAAGGGCGGCATGATCTCTGCTTCGACAAGACGTGCTGAGGAAACCGCCTCACAATATGCGCTGTGGCTGGTTGTGGGAAAATGGTTCGAATAATGACTTGACCGCAGTATCATGTCACGTTGTCTCAAGTTTTGAGCAGATTATGTTCGCGGAATATCCTTCTCTCTACGGTGGTATGTGAAGATTATCTTGTAGATCCGGACACGATTCAAGTGTTCGATTATTACTTTGGAGTATTCCGAGATGGAACCCGCCTTGCAATGTCGAAGACAAACTGCACGCCGGACTCGTCATCATTGAAGCCTGGTTCAGGGGCTACTGAGGGAGTCCTAGATTAGGGGGTATACGGATAGCCGGACTATACACTTTGGTCGGACTGTTGGACCGTGAAGATACAAGACTCAAGACTTCGTCCTGTGTCCGGATGGGACTCTCCTTTGCGTGGAAGACAACCTTGGCGATCCGGATGATAGATTTCCTTCTTTCTAACCAACTCCATGTAAACCCTAGCCCTCTCCGGTGTCTATATAAACCGGAGGGTTAGTCCTTAGGGACAATCATAATCATCATAGGCTAGCTCCTAGGGTTTAGCCTCTACGATCTCGTGGTAGATCAACTCTTGTAATACTCATATCTTCAATATCAAACAAGAAGGAAGTAGGGTTTTACCTCCATCGAGAGGGCCCGAACCTGGGTAAAACATCGTGTCCCTTGCCTCCTATTACCATTAGCCTTAGACACACAAATCGGGACCCCCTACCCGAGATCCGCCAGTTTTGACACCGACACCGACCCCTATTACTACCACCGCTGGCCAGGCCATCCCTCCACTCACCCACACCCCCTATTATTCTGCGGCGACGGCAGCCTCACACCGCAGCCAAACCAGTGAACCCTCGTACTCCTCTCCGCGTGGGCATCCACTGCCGCGTCTTCCCCGGCTCTGCGTCGTCCCCTTCCTAGGCCTCACCGTCGTCCACCACCGTGGTGCTCTCGGCACGGCACGGTCAACGTGGTCAAGGAATGACTTCCATTGGACGTGGACTATATGTGGAGAGGCTGACAGCTAGGTCCACGGCCGCAGCAAGGAAGTGCCTCCTTATTACACGGAAAATAATGATTCCTCCACCTGACAGCTGGGACCCACCAGATGGGACACTATACTTCATGAAAAAAGTTTTCCCCCTGACTACTGGGACCCACCAGCTACATCTTCGCACGCAAGGAAGTGCGTCCGAAAAAAAAGATTTGCCCCCCTGACTGCTGGGACCCACCAGCTACATCTTCGCACGCAAGGAAGTGCCTGACAATCGGGACCCACCTGGTCTAAGCGTACGTAGCATTCTCATTCTGGTCGCGAACGTCTATGTACATACTGGTCGATCTAGAGGCACACACGTGTTGTAGTAGAGGTGCACACGTGACGTAATAGAGGCGCGGATGTAGCATGTACACGTATGTACAACGAACAGGGTGCAAGAAACAAAATACAGCCACATACGTACATATGGGCGGGGTCTCTGTCACATCCCTAGCTTCAGGTATTGCTCTAGGTTAGCTTCAGGTGTGCATCATGTTTAAATTCTGAAAATTTGAACTGAGGAATTCAGAAGCCTCAAAACTTAAATAAAAGAGGGGCAAGAAACCCTAAAATTGCAATCAGTAAATCCAAAATGCCCTAGAAATAGCTCTCACAATTTTGGCAAGAGTTATAAATCAAACCAAAATTTTGGGACATTTCTAAGGAATTATTGGGCTCTGATTTTAAATCAATATTTTATTTGAATTTGGAGTTATATTCATAATATATAATGAATATATTGTCAAATGACCTGAGATATTTTTTATTATGTGTGGAGAAGTCCATTAGGTGACTTAAAAAAATATCCAGGGAAGTTTAGGCACCGTTTTCAAATTCTGTTTGAATTAAAATTCAGTGCCAATTAAATAAAACAGAACAAAAATAGAAAACAGTAAATAAAAAAGAGAGAGAGAGAGAGAGAGAGAGAGAAGCCCAGCTTACCTGGCGCCACGAACCGGCCCAGCTTTGCCCCCCCCCCATCGCTGGCCCAGCTGGTGGCCCAGCCCACCACCGCAAACCCCCTCGCCGCTCGTCGTCTTCCTCTGCCAGTAGGCAGAGGCGAGGCGTGGCGCGCGCCCGAGAGCCCCGACGCCACCTCCTGCTTCGCGGCCCTCCTAGCGACCCCACGACGCCGCCCCACGCTCCCTCTCGCTTTCCCCTCCTCTCCCTGGATCTCACTCTCTCCCCGAGCTCGTCTCTCTCCCTCTCTCTCCCGAACCCGAGCACTATCGCCGCCGCCGACGAACACCACCCCGGCCATCGCCTCCCCCTCGTCCCCTCGAG
>NC_041387.1:304178609-304206794 GCF_002162155.2 Triticum dicoccoides
GCGGCCCTCCTAGCGACCCCACGACGCCGCCCCACGCTCCCTCTCGCTTTCCCCTCCTCTCCCTGGATCTCACTCTCTCCCCGAGCTCGTCTCTCTCCCTCTCTCTCCCGAACCCGAGCACTATCGCCGCCGCCGATGAACACCACCCCGGCCATCGCCTCCCCCTCGTCCCCTCAAGCAGTCCACGAGCTCTGCCGTGCCGCCCTCGCCCTCCCCGCCGTCACACGCGACCGGAGAAGCCCCGAAGCGCCGCCCCGACGTTCTTCCCCTCCTCGGACCCGCCGATCGCTGTCGCCGAATTCGCCGCCGACAGGAATCCCCCGAGCCTGCTGACCACCTCTCCCTCTCCACGGTGAACTCCTCTTCCTCTCCCCCTAGCCCCGTGTTTGTTCGGTCTCCGTAGCCGCCGTTTCCACCTCACCGGAAACTCCCCGCCGCCGGCCATGGCGCCGCCGTGGCCAGGGCCACCCCAGCTGGCGCCCGAGCATGCTACCAAGTTCGCCGCCCTCCCAGGAGCCTGCAGCGCCCTTCCGTTTCCCCTCTAGTGCACCGCAGCGTCGAGCCCGAGCTCGCCCGAGCTCCGGCGGCCGCCTAGGTCGCCGCCGGCACCGATTCCGGCCGCCCCGAGCACCAAGAGCTTCGGCTCGTCCCCAGCTCCTCCTAGATGCCCTCCGCGGCCCATTTGGTCGCCGGAGTGGCCAAAACCACTCTCGCCGCCGCGTCGGGCTCGCCGGCGGCTAAACGCCGGCAGCCGACTTTGACTTTGACCACGGGTGGGCCCCGGTTGACTCTCCTGAGTCAATGACAGGTGGGGCCCAGCCCTGTTAACTATTAGGATTAGTTTTAATTAATTTTAGTTAAGCTAATCACACTGACACGCGGGACCCACTGTCAGGTTTGACCCGGACCATGTCCCGTTGACCACTGACGTCACACTGACGTCAGGCTGATGCAGTAATTGATTTTCTGGATTTATTATAATTCAGGAAATTCCAGAAAATAGCTAAAACTTCAAATATTCATAGAAAATTAACCGTAACTCCAAATTAAATAAATTATATATGAAAAATTATCAGAAAAATTCAAGGAATCCATCTGTACCATTTTCATGCATGTTTGAACAATGGTTGTCCTCTGTTTTGGACAAAACCAATAAAGGGCATTTAAATAATCACATATGGAGTTTGAATTTGAATCTTGTATTCAAACCAACCCCATTTAACTTGTTGCTAGATGCATTAGCTCAAAACACATTCATATTGCCATGTCATAGCATGCATCATTTTGTGCATTGCATTGATTGTGTTTTTCTGTGTTGCCGGTATTTGTCCCCTCTCGATAGACGCGATACCGATGATGTGATCGTTGACACTGATGAAGACTCAATGTTATCTTCAGAAGTGCCAGGCAAGCAAAACCCCCTTGTTCATTCCGATAAAATCCCACTCTCTCGCTCCTGCTCTCTTTTACTGCATTAGGACAACATCGATTCATCTGTTACTTGCTGCGGTAGCTGAACCCCTTTATCCTCTGCATGACCTGTCATTCCACAGTAATTAGATGAAACCCACTAGCATGAGTAGGAGTTGTTTGAGCCCTGTTGTGCCTACTCATTCATGCTTGCTTGTCATGCCTGCTACTGCTTAGAGTTGAGTCAGGTCTGATTCACCGGGGATGAATCAGAGGCGTGTGAACATGTCCTACTGTGTGTGAGCTAAGTGTGTGAACACGATTTGGTAAAGGTAGCGGTGAGAGGCCATGTAGGAGTACATGGTGGGTTGTCTCATTGCAGCCGTCCTCAGGAACTGAGTTCTGTGTTTGTGATCCATGATTCAGTTACTACCATACATTGGGCCCTGAAATATGACCCCGCTCGACTTCTTATTCACCCTAGTCCTCTGTCCAGGAGTTGCAAGTAGTTTCTGGTGTTTGTAGCTTACTGGAGGCCGTGGACAGTGCTGACCGTAGGGGTGGGCTGTGATGCGGTAGGTACGTGGCACGGTGTACCGGATGCCCGTTTGGTATCTCGGGAACCCTGTTCACATCGTTTGGGGCTGTGAGCGAAACTCCGGCCGGATCTCCTCATGGATGGAACCCGAATAGGCGATAAACCTGGACTAGAGACTTGAGTGTTTAGGTAGGTCGTGGTCTACACCCACGTCGGCTTTCGCTTGAAGTCTGCCGAGCACATGTCGTGTGCAGACGCTAAGTGGTGGAAACATGTATGAAGAAGTACACCCCTGCAGGGTTAAAATCATCTATTCGAATAGCCGTGTCCGCGGAAAAGGACTTCTGGGTTGCTTATATCAGTTCATAGACAAGTGAAAGTGGATACTCTAAAATACGCAAGATAAGCGTGAGTGCTATGGATGGCGTTCTCGTAGGGAGACGGGAGCGGATCCATAGTGGTGTATTGATATGGTGAATATGTGGACTCGTGTGCGCCACCTCAAAAGAGTCGCTTGCAGTCGTAGTTTAGGATAGTCACCGAGTCAAAGCTGGCTTGCTGCAGTCAAACCCCTCCACCCCCTTGTTGATAATGATGCATATGTAGATAGATCTGATGTAAGTCTTGCTGGGTACATTTGTACTCACGTTTGCCTATTTTATGTTTTGCAGAGAGACTTCGGTCTCACTAGTAGTTTCGCGTGGACTTCGACGTTTAGCTTGTTACGTCAGCTACGATCTTGTGCCCTCGGCAGGATCTGATATATAGTCAGGCTTCTCAGCCTTTTTCATTTATAGATGTCTGTACTCAGACATGATAGCTTCCGCTTGTGCTTTGACTTGTATGCTCTGATTGTTGGGTCGTGAGACCCATGTTTGTAATATCTCTCTCCTCGGAGCCTAATGAATAAATTATTTGTGTCATAGAGTCATGTTGTGATGCCATGTTGTATTTGCACATATCGAGCATATTGTGTGTATGTTATTGAAATGCTTGGTATGTGTGGGATCTGACCATCTAGTTGTTTATCTTTAGTAGCCTCTCTTACCGGGAAATGTCTCCTAGTGTTTTCCACTGAGCCATGGTAGCTTGCTACTGCTCCGGAACACTTAGGCTGGCCGGCATGTGTCCTTCTTCGTTCCTATGTCTGTCCCTTCGGGGAAATGTCACGCTTTGAGTACCGGAGTCCTGTTAGCCCGCTACAGCCCGGTTTACCGGAGTCCTGCTAGCCCAGTGCTACAGCCCGGACCCACTTGCTGATGACCGACACGTTCGAAGCTGGGTCATGGATGCCTGTCCCTGTAAGTCTGTGCCACTTTGGGTTTACGACTAGTCATGTCAGCCCGGGCTCTTTATCATATGGATGCTAGCGACACTATCATATACGTGAGCCAAAAGGCGCAAACGGTCCCGGGCAAAGGTAAGGCGACACCCGTGGGGATACCGTGCGTGAGGCCGCAAAGTGATATGAGGTGTTACCGGCTAGATCGATGTGACATCGAGTCGGGGTCCTGACAGCGTTGGTATCAGAGCTTGACTGCCTGTAGGATTACCGAGCCAAACTGGTCGAAGTTGAGTCTAGAAATTCTTTAGTTATATAAGGGAATTGATTGTGGGATGGAACTTAAGGCTCTTTTTACTCCTTATACCTCATGGCTTTCTGATCTGAGTCATCATCTTCTTTCCTACGGGGTTAAGGAACTAGGTCTTCTCATCTTTCTATCAGGATCACGTGTTACTAATCAGTGGACTTATAAGATTGTTCGATTTAAGCTTGAGTCCAGCTCCTATTACTTCCGTATGTTAATTGTTGATCTCGAAACCTTGATATTGTGCTTCTGAGTGGTTATGCCACCATTTTTGTGAATTCTCAAATCTTTTCTGAGCATTTACAGCCGTTATGCTGTCCGAGTCATCCCAGGTTTCTAAGTAGTCTGATGCAATTGCAAATCCTTTCTTCCCGTTCCAATGTTCCCATGGGCCAGATTAACCACACTAATCAGTGAGTTGAGGTACTTCGTTACCTTGACATATATGTTGGAGATATTATTATGACCCTAGGTGTCTTAGGGGATCACCTAGTAATTTAGCCATGATTGGTGTCCCAGTGTGATGATTCTGGCCTTTATCCTCGAAAGCATTCCGTGATGCTACTTCGTGGTAGGTATTCTACTCCTGGGTTCTGAACCCGAGATTCACCCTACCTACTTCATGTTGATAGTAATTGCTAGTGCCTTTGGGATATTAGTAACCTTTGCGATAGTCCTCGAAGTCCGTGGTATATCCTTCTTCCAAATACCATGAACCACTTACGGCAAAAGTTTGTTGGATCAAAAGATCACAACAGGAGTGCTCTCTATGGGTTCTCCATTCATAATTGTGACTCTGCCAGTTCTACCCTTCTGCATGGGTTATCCGGAAGAAACCTGTTGAACCTGATTCGACATACTAATCTATGCATCCACAACTCAGAAAGTTATATGTTCCTTTGAGTTGTCCCGCTTTAGTTGTCTACTGACCTTCGTCTATCAATTGATAGTCCAGATTATGTGTGCATTCGTTCATCGATGCCTATTACTCTTGTGGTCCGTCAAGCCATTCCATTCAGAATGACTAGGAGAAACAAACTCCAGTACCTCTTCCTTATCCAGGATTGGGTCAAAGAAGTTGTGCTCCGCAGATCAAATTGCTAATCCAGCTTTTGTTCTGTTCTACCTTGGAGTATTACCATCTTTATATCGGAATTGTTATAGGAATTGCACACCATCCTATGAACTCTTGGTACAGTGATACTTCTTGCCATCATTAGTCGTTCCTCGGTCTTCGTGTTGATGCAACCGGAATACCGACAAATGAATTGTGATGTGTGAAATCAATACGCCTAGCAACTTCGTTGATGTGTAGTTAAAGACAATAATTTCATTCTTAGTGTGTTGGTTATTGAATCATCATTCTAAGATTGATCGTGCTACCTAGTCCATTCTCCTGGTTCACTCCTCGACCGATGAGTTAGGATTATTTCAAATCCTTGCTCTATTGATCATATCGTCTTGCCCTGAAAAGCAGGATTGTTCTCGAGCTTAGTAACATACCGGTGGTTCGTGATTTTCTGAATATCTTCTCGGAAGTATCACCGGGTCGTCACCTGACCGTTATGTTGAGCTTGTGATCAAGTTGGTTTCTTGTGAACCACCTTCTCTCCAAGAATCAGTGTTAGATATCCCTGAGCTAGTTGGTTAAGCTAAACGATAACTTGGAGGGTTGGAAGATAAAAGCTTGCCTGACTTAGTTCGTTCCAAAGGGATATTATTGTGTAGTGTGTGTTGAAGAAAGATGATATCTTCATCGATTGGTCCCTGTGATCAGTTGCTGGACCTTTTGTCTTATCAATCCTTTGATTTGAGTGTGGGCTATCGTCAAATCAAGTCAGAACCAACGATGCTCGTAATGTTGTCTTCCTCGTGGTTGATCCCTCGAGCATACACCATTATATCTTTTGGGTCTGACCAATGCTATCACCGTGTTCACACGATGGTGGAAGTCCAGTGATATGGAAATTCCGATGAGTTGTTGTTGAGTCCATTGACAACATCCTTATCTCCTCCATGATGTTGTTGAACATTAAGTTAGTGTTGGAAACTTTTGAAAGCATTTTCTTCATGCTAGCTCATGAAGTACTTGTTTGATGAAAGGAGTGACTTCCTTTGATTCACGTGCATTTTGATGTAAGTTGTCGTCGTGAATTCGAGAAAGTTTGTTTTTGCTCCTTTGGAATCATCCCAAGTCGGTCATGCACGTGCGAAGAATTCTGTGGTCTGTTAGACTGATCATCTTCATTCCATATGTGTCCCGAGCACACCAAGCCACTGATTGATTTGTTCAAGGAGAAGAAGTTCCTTTATAAGAGCTAATCATATGACTTATGCAAGGACTTCGTTATCCACGGCGATGGTTCCCAACCAGAACTCGGTAGTGTTTTATTGTAAGACTACCATGTGATCATGTTTGTCTGAGACAACATGTTCACACGTACGTAGCAGAACCAGCTCATGTTTTGGAGCTTGCTATCGTAGTTCATTTCCCAAGAATCTCGCAACGTCATCTCGCCGATTTGTGTTGCAAACTTTCATTTTCTTCCTAGACTCGATAAGTCTGGAATATTCTGACACCAACCAGTTCTTAATCTCAGGCAGATATGATGGTTGGAGCATTTCCCAAGAACTATAATATTGGTCTCGCGATAACCGGTAAAGTGAATGTCGTGGCCAACACACCCCGCCGAAAGACCTATTATTGTAGTATCTTGATTGAAGAAGTTGGCCACCTCCCCATAAGGATTTCGTAGGATTTACCTCCGTAACTGTTCCTTATGGATTCTGTTGCTCCCGAAGTCCGACCTTTACTTGATGTTCTAGTTATCAAACCATATCTATGAATGGGTTACACTAGCACGTCAAGGAGAACATTGGGAGCGGAGTGCTAAATGTCTCTCGGTCGATCATCCAGATTTTGTTTCCTTGGCCTCGCTAGGGCGAAATCTGAGTTGATGTTATCTTCCTATGCATTTGCATCGTCCATCGTTGTTCATCATGGTGGTATGTGGTGTTGCCAGGATCCTTGACACGGATGTTGGTAAAACCTTGATGAATATGGGAATGCTCAAGTTCTTGAGAGCACGCTCAAGCGCTAGGTGTTATCTTCGGCACTAACTGGGGATCCTCTTCGTTTCCTCGACATGCTATGACCTACTCAAACAGTGAATTCACTCTCTATTGTTGGGTTCTTCCCCAGTTACCAGAATCATTCCCAGCATTTGCATTTTGTTCCCAGCTTGCACCGTCAATGTGCCATTCTACCATGGGTCTCTTCCATTTCCGGTGGTAAGCAAGTTCATCCATTACGTTGTCTTCAACAAGGTAATCCACATCATCCAAGTCCAAGTATGCCATTCTACCGACCCCGCCAATCGATTGCTGTGATTTGCCTTAGGCTGATATAGAGAGTCTCAATGATCTCTATATCAAAGGTAATTCTTTTTGCCACTTAAGATAATAATCTACGAATCACCCTTCTCCAGGATGTTTCGTTATGGTATCATGGCAATTCAACTCCTCGCTACGTTGACAACCGATCACCACATTCTTAAGTCTGGAGTTGTTGTCTACCTAGTGAACCTTTGTCATCTGCTTCACCCCATTCCTATGGATGTGTGCTTCGTCTCTCAGCTCGAGAGAGGTTGCTATGTCTCATTCCGTGAGTTAATCTTGAGTTGTTCGATCTTCGAGAAGATCGACCCTTCTAGAGTCTCCTTCTTCTCTCCATGTCATGTTGGCAGGATTTCTCAGAGCAAGACTTCGAGACAACGATGGTGAACGAATCAACATTCAATTGAAGTGCAACCTGGATCGTGAAGATTGTGCTAGTTTGCGTTTTCCCCTTCATCCTACCCTACACTTGAATCTCGAGACGAGATTCTTGTTTAGTGGGGGTGAGTTGTCACATCCCTAGCTTCAGGCATTGCTCTAGGTTAGCTTCAACTGTGCATCATGTTTAAATTCTGAAAATTTGAACTGAGGAATTCAGAAGCCTCAAAACTTAAATAAAAGAGGGGCAAGAAACCCTAAAATTGCAATCAGTAAATCCAAAATGCCCTAGAAATAGCTCTGACAATTTTGGCAAGAGTTATAAATCAAACAAAAATTTTGGGACATTTCTAAGGAATTATTGGGCTCTGATTTTATATCAATATTTTATTTGAATTTGGAGTTATATTTATAATATATAATGAATATATTTTCAAATGACCTGAGATATTTTTTATTATGTGTGGAGAAGTCCATTAGGTGACTTAAAAAAATATCCAGGGAAGTTTAGGCACCGTTTTCAAATTCTGTTTGAATTAAAATTCAGTGCCAATTAAATAAAACAGAACAAAAATAGAAAACAGTAAATAAAAAAAAGAGAGAGAGAGAGAGAAGCCCAGCTTACCTGGCGCCACGAACCGGCCCAGCTTTGCCCCCCCCCATCGCTGGCCCAGCTGGTGGCCCAGCCCACCACCGCAAACCCCCTCGCCGCTCGTCGTCTTCCTCTTCCAGTAGGCAGAGGCGAGGCGTGGCGCGCGCCCGAGAGCCCCGACGCCACCTCCTGCTTCGCGGCCCTCCTAGCGACCCTACGACGCCGCCCCACGCTCCCTCTCGCTTTCCCCTCCTCTCCCTGGATCTCACTCTCTCCCCGAGCTCGTCTCTCTCCCTCTCTCTCCCGAACCCGAGCACTATCGCCGCCGCCGACGAACACCACCCCGGCCATCGCCTCCTCCTCATCCCCTCGAGCAGTCCACGAGCTCCGCCGTGCCGCCCTCGCCCTCCCCGCCGTCACACGCGACCGGAGAAGCCCCGAAGCGCCGCCCCGACGTTCTTCCCCTCCTCGGACCCGCCGATCGCTGTCGCCGAATTCGCCGCCGACAGGACGCCCCCGAGCCCGCTGACCACCTCTCCCTCTCCACGGTGAACTCCTCTTCCTCTCTCCCTAGACCCGTGTTTGTTCGGTCTCCGTAGCCGCCGTTTCCACCTCACCGGAAACTCCCCGCCGCCGGCCATGGCGCCGCCGTGGCCAGGGCCACCCCAGCTGGCGCCCGAGCATGCTACCAAGTTCGCCGCCCTCCCAGGAGCCTGCAGCGCCCTTCCGTTTCCCCTCTAGTGCACCGCAGCGTCGAGCCCGAGCTCGCCCGAGCTCCGGCGGCCGCCTAGGTCGCCGCCGGCACCGATTCTGGCTGCCCCGAGCGCAACTGACTCCACCAAGAGCTTCGGCTCGTCCCCAGCTCCTCCTAGATGCCCTCCGCGGCCCATTTGGTCGCCGGAGTGGCCAAAACCACTCTCGCCGCCGCGTCGGGCTCGCCGGCGGCTAAACGCCGGCAGCCGACTTTGACTTTGACCACGGGTGGGCCCCGGTTGACTCTCCTGAGTCAATGACAGGTGGGGCCCAGCCCTGTTAACTATTAGGATTAGTTTTAATTAATTTTAGTTAAGCTAATCACACTGACACGCGGGACCCACTGTCAGGTTTGACCCGGACCATGTCCCGTTGACCACTGACGTCAGGCTGACGCAGTAATTGATTTTCTGGATTTATTATAATTCAGGAAATTCCAGAAAATAGCTAAAACTTCAAAAATTCATAGAAAATTAACCGTAACTCCAAATTAAATAAATTATATATGAAAAATTATCAGAAAAATTCAAGGAATCCATCTGTACCATTTTCATGCATGTTTGAACAATGGTTGTCCTCTGTTTTGGACAAAACCAATAAAGGGCATTTAAATAATCACATATGGAGTTTGAATTTGAATCTTGTATTCAAACCAACCCCATTTAACTTGTTGCTAGTTGCATTAGCTCAAAACACATTCATATTGCCATGTCATAGCATGCATCATTTTGTGCATTGCATTGATTGTGTTTTTCTGTGTTGCCGGTATTTGTCCCCTCTCGATAGACGCGATACCGATGATGTGATCGTTGACACTGATGAAGACTCAATGTTATCTTCAGAAGTGCCAGGCAAGCAAAACCCCCTTGTTCATTCCGATAAAATCCCACTCTCTCGCTCCTGCTCTCTTTTACTGCATTAGGACAACATCGATTCATCTGTTACTTGCTGCGGTAGCTGAACCCCTTTATCCTCTGCATGACCTGTCATTCCACAGTAATTAGATGAAACCCACTAGCATGAGTAGGAGTTGTTTGAGCCCTGTTGTGCCTACATATTCATGCTTGCTTGTCATGCCTGCTACTGCTTAGAGTTGAGTCAGGTCTGATTCATCGGGGATGAATCAGAGGCGTTTGAACATGTCCTACTATGTGTGAGCTAAGTGTGTGAACACGATTTGGTAAAGGTAGCGGTGAGAGGCCATGTAGGAGTACATGGTGGGTTGTCTCATTACAGCCGTCCTCAGGAACTGAGTTCTGTGTTTGTGATCCATGATTCAGTTACTACCATACATTGGGCCCTGAAATATGACCCCGCTCGACTTCTTATTCACCCTAGTCCTCTGTCCAGGAGTTGCAAGTAGTTTCTGGTGTTTGTAGCTTACTGGAGGCCGTGGACAGCGCTGACCGTAGGGGTGGGCTGTGATGCGGTAGGTACGTGGCACGGTGTACCGGATGCCCGTTTGGTATCTCGGGAACCCTGTTCACATCGTTTGGGGCTGTGAGCGAAACTCCGGCCGGATCTCCTCATGGATGGAACCCGAATAGGCGATAAACCTGGACTAGAGACTTGAATGTTTAGGTAGGTCGTGGTCTACACCCACGTCGGCTTTCGCTTGAAGTCTGCCGAGCACATGTCGTGTGCAGACGCTAAGTGGTGGAAACATGTATGAAGAAGTACACCCCTGCAGGGTTAAAATCATCTATTCGAATAGCCGTGTCCGCGGAAAAGGACTTCTGGGTTGCTTATATCAGTTCATAGACAAGTGAAAGTGGATACTCTAAAATATGCAAGATAAGCGTGAGTGCTATGGATGGCGTTCTCGTAGGGAGACGGGAGCGGATCCATAGTGGTGTATTGATATGGTGAATATGTGGACTCGTGTGCGCCACCTCAAAAGAGTCGCTTGCAGTTGTAGTTTAGGATAGCCACCGAGTCAAAGCTGGCTTGCTGCAGTCAAACCCCTCCACCCCCTTGTTGATAATGATGCATATGTAGATAGATCTGATGTAAGTCTTGCTGGGTACATTTGTACTCACGTTTGCCTATTTTATGTTTTGCAGAGAGACTTGGGTCTCACTAGTAGTTTCGTGTGGACTTCGACGTTTAGCTTGTTACCTCAGCTACGATCTTGTGCCCTCGGCAGGATCTGATATATAGGCAGGCTTCTCAGCCTTTTTCATTTATAGATGTCTGTACTCAGACATGATAGCTTCCGCTTGTGCTTTGACTTGTATGCTCTGATTGTTGGGTCGTGAGACCCATGTTTGTAATATCTCGCTCCTCGGAGCCTAATGAATAAATTATTTGTGTCGTAGAGTCATGTTGTGATGCCATGTTGTATTTGCACATATCGAGCATATTGTGTGTATGTTATTGAAACGCTTGGTATGTGTGGGATCTGACCATCTAGTTGTTTATCTTTAGTAGCCTCTCTTACCGGGAAATGTCTCCTAGTGTTTTCCACTGAGCCATGGTAGCTTGCTACTGCTCCGGAACACTTAGGCTGGCCGGCATGTGTCCTTCTTCGTTCATGTGTCTGTCCCTTCGGGGAAATGTCACGCTTTGAGTACCGGAGTCCTGTTAGCCCGCTAAAGCCCGGTTTACCGGAGTCCTGCTAGCCCAGTGCTACAGCCCGGACCAACTTGCTGATGACCGACACGTTCGAAGCTGGGTCATGGATGCCTGTCCCTGTAAGTCTGTGCCACTTTGGGTTTACGACTAGTCATGTCAGCCCGGGCTCTTTATCATATGGATGCTAGCGACACTATCATATATGTGAGCCAAAAGGCGCAAACGGTCCCGGGCAAAGGTAAGGCGACACCCGTGGGGATACCGTGCGTGAGGCCGCAAAGTGATATGAGGTGTTACCGGCTAGATCGATGTGACATCGAGTCGGGGTCCTGACAGTCTCGAACGCCTACTTGCGCTTACGTACGGCCAGGGCTCATGTACATGACTGGGTCGGAACGGAGAAACCGCGTCGTTGTCGTGTTCATGGGGAGGCAACGAAATGCGTCGTGTTCATGGGGAGGCAACGGAATGCGTCATGTTCATCGGAAGGCAACGGAACACGTGGGATCCAATCGGCTTGGACAGAACAGGCGATGGAAACGAGGCCTGGCGTACTGCAGAACGGAGGAAACGGCCTTGTGTTCGACTGGCCACGTTCGAAACGGGATCCTGTTCATCGGGACGGGTCTGGTGTACAACAAAACGGAGGAAACGGACCTCCTACGGTCAAAACGAGGGTCCTGTTGATCGGTAGGGGTGTGGCATACCGCAAAACGGAAGAAATAGACTTGTGTTGGAGCGCTACGGTCGAAACGGGGGTCCTGTTCATCGGGAGGGGTGTGGCGTACCGCAAAACGGGACTCACCAGGATACTGTTCATCTCAACCATCGACCTCCTCTAGCCTCCACAGGCTACCGTCGACCTCCTCCAGCCTCCACATGGTCGTCCTAGTCACCCAGCCCTCCACGGGGTCTTGTTCATCGAGCCCCAACCGGTTTGATCGATCGGGGTCCTGTTCATCCAGAGGCAAAGCCACGGGGTCCTGTTCATCAACCCCCACCGCTCACTGTTCATCCAACCCCCCCCTCCCCGCAACGCTCACTGTTCATCCCGAGGCAACATCGATCGGCTTCAGTTAGCAGTAGTAGTGAAGGAATCGCTCGATCGGGTTCAGTAACATGTAGCCTGCAGTGCAATCGCTCGGGTTCAGTTAGAGCCAACGCCTCGCACACACGCGCGTACGTTTACGAGAGAAACGCGCATCGCTCGGCCCCCGACCACCCACCGTAACCGGGAACTCCCCGAAATTTTCCTCGCCCTCGCTTCTACCACGGTTTTTTCCGTCATGGACGACCCAAAGAATGTCATGCAGCTGCGTCTCCCGCCCGCCCAGGACGAAAATCCCATTTTCTGTCATGATTTTTTGTCATAGAAGTAGGAGCCCATCACATCTATGATGATACCGCGTTTTGTCACAACTATCATCATAGAAGTGTCATAAGTATGACACATTTTTTTTGTTCGACCCAAAATGTCACGGATGTGTCTTTTTTTGTAGTGTATCCTCCGTGCAAATCTGTGTTTTCATCAATCCACCAAAAGGGTGGAGATTTTTTGGTTTTGGTGATTAATGACAATGATTTTTGCGGACTAACCGTGTGCATTAAGCATATCAGATATTCCTACATATGGCACACGAAGGTTTATTCCCCTCGATGATAAAGAGTGAAGACAGTAGTTTCTGATGTTTCTTCTTCGGTGGATTTGAGTCGTAGGAAAAACATGCTATTAAGAGTGGGTCTGCATAGGAAAGGTTAAGGTGGAATCGACATGTACACATACCCATATGCACCCACATACCCTTCCAGCAACATCAGAGGTCTTACTGTTATCTGCTTGGGCTATTTTGAAGCACCCAGGCGGTAGTACCGCCCTGGGTAGTGGTAGTACCTCTTTAGTAGTACTGCTGCAATCTCATGCGGCGGTCACTACCGCTCATTTTAGAGCTACTATTGTCTTACTTCCTCAAGTGGTAGTTGGGCGGTAGTACCGCTTGAGCAGTACTACTACACCTAATACTACCCCAATACCGCAACCCATCTATAGCTCTAAAGGAATTAGCGGTAGTAGAACAGTAATACCGCTTGAGAGGTACTTCCATTTTCCACTACCGTGCTCACTACCGCCTAATTTAGTGCTTTAGTAACCAATTTGCACTCCATGGTTGTAGAGCAGTAGTAGGGCATGGTAGTACTGCTTGATGTGGTACTTCTGTCCTACCCACCCTCTACTACCGCTAGTTTTGAGTGTCCCGATACACTTAGCAGTAGTACCACTGGTGAGGACGACCATACTGCTCCAACGACACTACCACTCATGTACTTACGTACTCTCACTATACACCTAGAACTACCTCCCGAAGCAGTTGTACTGCTCCCTTGAGCGGCAATACCACTTATGTGTGGGCTATGGGCAGATAATAGCCGGATTTGTCCCACCTATATAAAGGGTGTCTTCTTTCCCAAGAAGACCCACCTCTTATCCCCCAAGATCCATTCTTTCCCTAAAGCTCATTTTCTCACGATCTCTCTCCCTATCCAACAGAACTTATTGTTGCTCTAGGGTTTGGAAGTGAAGGCCTCGATCTACACTTCCACCAAGAGATATTTTATTCCCCCCGCTAATCCCTTGCGGATCTTGTTACTCTTGGGTGTTTGGGGACCCTAGACGGAAGAGTTCACCTTGGAGGACAATCCATTGTGGTCAAGCTTTGTGGTGGTGTTGGGAGCCTCCAATTAAGTTGTGGAGATAGCCCCAACCTCGTTTGTAAAGGTTCAGCTTCCCCATTCAAGGGCACCACTAGTGGAATCATGACATCTTATAGTGTATGAGGGCGTGAGGAGAATATAGTGGCCCTAGTGGCTTCTTGGGGGAGCATTGTGCCTCCACACCACTCCAACAGAAACGCAATTCCCCTTAAAGGGAAGGAACTTTGGTAACACATCCTCATTCCCATAAACTCCACTTGTGGTTACTTGTAGCAACCACGATCCCAATGGACCTAAGTCTATGTGCTTAAGTGTCATCCCTAGATCAGTAATGCTGACACACATAGTACTTGAGGAATTATAATAGAGTTCAATCACACACTTATTCTTCGAGTCCTCATAAAGGGTACGATTACACAAAAATAACATGGCAGAAGGCCATCTAAACTAAATAACTGTGGAAGCTTGGAAGGTAAATGAGTCCATCAACTCCAACGACATAGTTGAGTGCAAGACAATGACCTATCACACCTTATTCGTTGTCTGAGTAGTTTGCAACATGAGATGTTGTAGCCGTGTAGGTCAGCACATTGAATATGCTGGCAGAGTTACACTATAAAGCAATGAATGCAAGAACTATATCTACATGCAATATTTGGCTGGTGGAGGCTCTAGTTTTAAGATTTTGCATAAAGCTAGTTTTTTCCTACAACAAAGGAATACATTTTATTTAAACTACTCCCAAGTTGATCCAATATTTGAGAAGGTTCCTCCAACTCAAATCCCAGTTAAACAAGTGTCATCATTAAACCCAATTCAATTAATTAAAGAGTGATGAGATCAACAATATATCCAATTCCAGATACTCAAGATGTCCATAACCGGGGACACAACTAACCATGATTAGTATATACACTCTACAGAGGTTGCGCACTTTTTCCCACAAGACTCGACCGCATCCATGATTGGAAGATCAAGGATTAGTCTTTCTAAAGCATTAACTCCCTACTTCGGGCGGACCGGTACACCTACTTTCCCCTACATCTGGCAGTCCACCTCTTAGAGAGCTCATACAACTTACTCAACTATGCTAGAGCCCATAATGGCTTGTGGCTGCACACGGAAGTTTCTAGGCATGAAATATTATATGATCCCTTTGAGCCTGGGTGGCAAACTGGAATCACGCGGGTACTCCAGGATTTCCCAAATGGACAAACACTGGATTCTCTAGGTGCCCCAACCAATCCACCCAGATGTGTATTAAAGTTGCCACCTTAATGTTATCCAAGATTAATAACTCTCATAACTTCCATGTGCATCACAATCCAATCCCCGTCTATGAGCATGGCTATGCAATAATAGATCATAATGTATATTCCCGGGGTGTTCAAATGGTATTAAGTACCTACCCCAAGTACTACAACCAAACCACTTGTTCCCAATCCTACTCATGAATCATTTTAGGAGCAAAACTAATGCATAGTAAAAACTGGGTATAGAATAGTATGATCAAAGTGTAACTTGCCTTGCTGACGATCTGCAAACTCTAGAGATTCGTTGTAACAAACTTCGCATTCCGGGTAATCTAGCATAGACAAACAGTAGCATACATAAGCAATCACTCAAACGAAACAGAGAGAAATCGAGAAAAGATCCAAATCAAACTCGAAACAAGCAAACATCTAAACTAAACATAAAACAAAACCTAACCAAATTATTTTCATGTGGATTATATCTAAACAGTAGGTACATTTGATTAGCTACGATTTGCCAAAAGAAACGACTCAAACAGAGATACGAAACTCAAGATACGAACGAAACAAAATTGTTTACTAATCTGAACTATACTCAAATTCTAAATTGCCAAAATCATGTTCAAGTTGGTTTACTAGAAATAAGAGATCGTTACGAAGATTTAGGCATTGGTTTCATCTAATTTGGACAAACGACCAAAAAGTTACGCTAGTTTTAAGATGAGGGGCTAAATCACGAGAAAACTATTCGCAGATAGGTCCCTGGCTAATAATTAAAACTAAAAAGAAAATTAACCAATGTTCACTAACAGAACTAAACGAACGAAAGTGTTCACTTACAAGTCTAAACAAACGAACATAAGTTAATTAAACTAACCTAATAAAATAAACTGTTTTATAAATAAACTGAGAAAACCTAAAAAAATGGGACAGGTTTCGGCGATTATACCGGTTCGCTAAAAAACCCGGTGGCGGTGGTTTAGATCGGGTTGGCAGCGGCTCCGGTGTGGGGTGGCTCCAGCGAGGCGACAACAACGCGGGGCGGCGGCGGCAGCATGCAGCGGCGGCGGCGGGTAGTGCAGTAGCAGCGGCGGCGGTGCGAGCGGGCGGCACGGGCGGGTTGGGTGGCGGTGGCGCGGTGTTGCGGCGGTGATGGTGGTGCTTTGTGGCGGCGGCGAGGTGATGAGGAGGAGGCGGCGAGGGTAGTGCGACTTATAACGGGGGTCCAGGGGGGATCCGGCTTGGAGGAGGGGTCCGTCGGCGGCGTGGAGTGCCCGAATTCCTCGAAGTCCGGCGGTGGCTGATACGTCTCCAGCGTATCTATAATTTTTGATGTATTCATGCCATGTTTATAATATTCTTACATGATTTTGGTATGATTTGGTAAGAACTAACCCGGACTAACGCTGTTTTCAGCAGAACTACCATGGTGTTGTTTTTGTGCAGAGATAAAAGTTCTCGGAATGCGCTGAAAATCAACGGAGATTTTTTCTAGAAAATAAAAAAAAATACTGTAACGAAAAGTTATCGGAGAGGAGTCCCGTGGGGCCCACGAGGGTGGGGGCGCACCCACCTCCTTGGGGCGCGCCCCTGTGCCTCGTGGACTCCTCGTGGGTCCCCCTAACTTGTTCTCGATGCCAAACCCTCCTATAAATACCCAAACTTCCAGAAAGAAACCTAGATAGGGAGTTCCGCTGCCGCAAGCCTCTCCAGCCACAAAAAACCTCTGGGGAGCCCGTTCTGGCACCCTGCCGGAGGGGGAATCCATCACCGATGGCCATCTTCATCATCCCGGCACTCTCCATGACAAGGAGGGAGTAGTTCACCCTCCGGGCAGAGGTTATGTACCGGTAGCTATGTGTTTGATCTCTCTCTCTCTCTCTCCCTCTCTCTCTCTCTCTCGTGTTCTTGATTTGGCACGATCTTGATGTACCACGGGCTTTGCCATTATAGTTGGATCTTATGATGTTTCTCCCCCTCTACTCTCTTGTAATGTATTGAGTTTTCCTTTTGAAGTTATCTTATCGGATTGAGTCTTTAAGGATTTGAGAACACTTGATGTATCTCTTGCATGTGTTTATCTATGGTGGCAATGGGATATCACATGATCTACTAGATGTACGTTTTGGTGATCAACTTGCGGGTTCAGTGACCTTGTGAACTTATGCATAGGGGTTGGCACATGTTTTCCTCTTGACTCTCCGATAGAAACTTTGGGGCACTCTTTGAAGTTCTTTGTGTTGGTTGAATAGATGAATCTGAGATTATGTGATGCATATCATATAATCATACCCACAGATACTTGAGGTGACATTGGAGTATCTAGGTGACATTAGTGTTTTGGTTTATTTGTGTCCTAAGGTGTTATTCTAGTACGAACTCTATGATAGATCGAACGGAAAGAATAACTTCGTGTTATTTTACTACAGACTCTTGAACAGATCGATCTGAAAGGATAGCTCTGAGGTGGTTTCGTACCCTACCATAATATCTTTGTTTGTTCTCCGGTATTAGTGACTTTGGAGTGACTCTTTGTTGCATGTTGAGGGATAGTTATATGATCCAAGTATGTTATTATTTTTGAGAGAACTTGCACTAGTGAAAGTATGAACCCTAGGCCTTATTTCCTAGCATTGCAATACCATTTACGCTCACTTTTACCACCTGTTACCTTGTTGTTTTTTATATTTTTAGTTTACAAATACCTATATCTACCATCCATATTGCACTTGTATCACCATCTCTTCGCCGAACTAGTGCACCTATACAATTTACCATTGTATTGGGTGTGTTGGGGACACAAGAGAGTCTTTGTTATTTGGTTGTAGGTTGTTCGAGAGAGACCATCTTCATCCTATGCCTCCCATGGATTGATAAAACTTAGGTCATCCACCTGAGGGAAAATTTGCTACTGTCTTACAAACCTCTGCACTTGGAGGCCCAACAACGTCTACAAGAAGAAGGTTGTGTAGTAGACATGAAGCTCTTTTCTGGCACTGTTGCCGGGGAGGTGAGTGCTTGAGGGTATATCTTTAGATCTTGCAATCGAATCTTTTTGTTTCTTGTTTTATCACTAGTTTAGTCTGTAAAAGAAAACTACTAAAAGATGGAATTGAGGCTCCCTCATATGCTTCATCCTTTTAATGTCTTTCGTGAAAATGATGGAAAGGAAAATTGTGCTCAAGTGTTAGAAGAATAAGTCTATGGAATGTTTGGCATGGAATTTTTGAATGATGATCATGATTGCAATGTCGTTAGTATGAATTCCTTGAAAAAAATTTGCCCCCCATATTTTTATGAGAAAATTTATTATGATCGAAGCATGCCTCCTATTTATGATGATTATATTGATAAAAGTGGATTTGGAGAGGTCATGACTTTATTTAGTAATGAATCCACTATTTCGAATGAGGTTCCAATTGATTCTGAGAACAAAGTTGCTATCTATGATGATTATTGTGATCACATGTATGCTTTAAAAAATAATTATAACCATGAAACTTGTCATCTTGATTGTAATTTTCAATTTCATAATGCCTCACATGATAGTTATTTTGTTGAGTTTGCTCCCACTACTATTCATGAGAATAAATTTGCTTGTGTGGAGAGTAGTAAAATTTCTATGCTTATGCATTATGAAAAGAGTGCTTTATGTGATACTTATATTTTTGAATTCATTCATGATTCTGCTGAAAAATATTATGAGGGAGGAATATATGCTTGTAGGAATTGCAATAATATTAAGTTTCCTCTCTATGTGTTGAAAATCTTGAAGCTATGCTTGTTTTGCTTTCCTATGCTAGTTGATTCTTGTTCCCATAAATTGTTTGCTCACAATATCCCTATGCATAGGAAGTGGGTTAGACTTAAATGTGCTAGTCATTCTTCATGATGCTCTCTTTATGTTTCAATTCTTATCTTTTATGTGAGCATCACTGTCATCATCATGCCTAGCTAAAAAAGCATTAAAAAGCGCTTGTTGGGAGACAACCCAACAATTACCCCTACTGTTTTTGTGTGTCCACATGATTAAGCTACTGTAGTAATCACGCTTTATAGCTTTTGTTTCAATAAAGTGCCAAGTAGAACGTTTGGGAAGACTTGGGTGAAAGTTAATGCGATCTTGCTGTAAAAATACAGAAACTTTATGCTCACGAGAATAATTTTCATTTTTCACAGAAGAGTGATTTTAGGTTGATTCGTTTTGTAGAAGATTAATAAACAAATGCCTCACATCCACCAATTTATTTCAGAAGTTTTGGAGTTACAGAAGTATTCGAGAGTTACAGATTACTATAGACTATTCTGTTTTTCACAGATTTTGTTTTCTTTGCGTTGTTTGCTTATGTTGATGAATCTATGAGTTGTATCGAAGGGTATGAACCATAGAGAAGTTGGAAATCATTATATATTACATCAATACAAATAAGGAATGAGTTGACAACAGTACCAAAAGTGGTGATTTATTTTCTTATACTAACGGAGCTTACGAGTTTTCTATTGAGTTTTGTGTTGTGAAGTTTTCAAGTTTTGGGTAAAGATTCGATGGACTATGGAATAAGGAGTGGCAAGAGCCTAAGCTTGTGGATTCCCAAGGCACCAAGGTAATATTCAAGGACAACCATGAGCCTAAGCTTGGGGATGCCCCAAATGGCATCCCCTATTTCGTCTTTGTTCAACGGTAACTTTACTTGGAGCTATATTTTTATTCAGCACATGGTATTTGTTTTCCTTGGAGTGTCATTTTGTTTTATTTTGTTTTGCTTGATGTTTGAATAAAGTACTTAAGATCTGAAATTATTAAATGTTAGAGAGTCTTCACATAGTTAAAATTATTCGACTACTCATTGATCTTCACTTATATCTTTTGGAGTAGTTTGTCGTTTGCTCTAGTGCTTCACTTATATCTTTTTAGAGCATGGCGGTAGTTTATTTTGAAGAAATTGATGAACTATCATGCTTCACTTATATTATTTTGAGAGTCTTTTAGAATAGCATGGTAATTTGCTTTGGTTATAAAACTAGTCCTAATATGATATGCATCGAAGATGGGTATAATGAAAACTTTCATATAATGTGCATTGAATATTATGAGAAGTTTGATTCTTTATGATGGTTTTGTGATATGAAGATGGTGATATTAGAGTCATGCTAGTTGAGTAATTGTGAATTTGAGGAATACTTGTGTTAAAGTTTGTGATTCCCGTAGCATGCACGTATGGTGAACCGTTATGTGATGAAATTGGAGCATGATTTATTTATTGATTGCCTTCCTTTTTTGTGGAGGTCGGGATCGCGCGATGGTTAAATCCTACCAACCCTTCCCCTAGGAGCATGCGTGTACTACTTTGTTTTGATTAATTGTAGATTTTTTCAATAAGTATGTGAGTTCTTTATGACTAATGTTGAGTCCATGGATTATACACACTCTCACCCTTCCACCATTGCTAGCCTCTCTAGTCCCGCGCAACTTTCGCCGGTATCATACACCCACCATATACCTTCCTAAAAATAGCCACCATACCTACTTTTTATGACATTTCCAGAGCCATTCCGAGATATATTGCCATGCAACTTTCCACCGTTCCATTTATTATGACACGCTTCATCATTGTCATATTTTTTTGCATGATCATGTAGTTGACATTGTATTTGTGGCAAAGCCACCTTCATAATTATTTCATACATGTCACTCTTGAATCATTACACATCCTGGTACACCGCCGGAGGCATTCATTTAGAGTCATATTTTGTTCTAAGTGTCGAGTTGTAATTCTTGAGTTGTAAGTAAATAAAAGTGTGATGATCTTCATTATTAGAGCATTGTCCTAGTGAGGAAAGGATGATGGAGACTATGATTACCCCACAAGTCGGGATGAGACTCCGGACGAAAAATAAAAAAAGAGAAAAAAGAGGGGAAAAAAGGGAAGGCCAAAAAAAATTAAAAAAATGAGAGAAAAAGAGAGAAGGCGCAATGCTACTATCCTTTTACCACACTTGTGCTTCAAAGTAGCACCATGATCTTCATGATAGAGAGTCTCCTATGTTGTCAATTTCATATAATAGTGGGAATTTTTCATTATAGAACTTGGCTTGTATATTCCAATGATGGGCCTCCTCAAATTGCCCTAGGTCTTCATGAGCAAGCGAGTTGGATGCACACCCACTTAGTTTCTTTTTGAGCTTTCATACACTTATAGCTCTAGTGCATCCGTTGCATGGAAATCCCTACTCACTCACATTGATAACTATTGCTGGGCATCTCCATAGCCCGTTGATACGCCTAGTTGATGTGAGACTATCTTCTCCTTTTTGTCTTCTCCACAACCACCATTCTATTCCACCTATAGTGCTATGTCCACTGCTCACGCTTTGCGTGAAAGTTGAAAAAGTTTGAGAATACTAAAGTATGAAACAATTGCTTGGTTGAAACCGGGGTTGTGCATGATTTAAATATTTTGTGTGATGAAGATAGAGAATAGCCAGACTATATGATTTTGTAGGGATAGCTTTCTTTGGCCATGTTATTTTGAGAAGACATGATTGCTTTGTCAATATGCTTGAAGTATTATTATTTTTATGTCAATATTAAACTTTTATTTTGAATCTTATGGATCTGAATATTCTTGCCACAATAGACAAGATTACAATGATAAATATGTTAAGTCGCATTCCACATCAAAAAAATCTGTTTTTATCATTTACCTACTCGAGGACGAGCAGGAATTAAGCTTGGGGATGCTGATACGTCTCCAACGTATCTATAATTTTTGATGTATTCATGCCATGTTTATAATATTTTTACATGATTTTGGTATGATTTGGTTACAACTAACCCGGACTGACGCTATTTTTAGCAGAACTACCGTGGTGTTGCTTTTGTGCAGAAATAAAAGTTCTCGGAATGCGCTGAAAATCAACGGAGATTTTTTCTGGAGAATATAAAAAATACTAGAACGAAAAGTTATCGGAGAGGAGTCCCGTGGGGCCCACAAGGGTGGGGACTCGTGGACTCCTCGTGGGTTCCCCTAACTTGTTCTCGACGCCAATCCCTCCTATAAATACCCAAACTTCCAGAAAGAAACCTAGATCGGGAGTTCCACCACTGCAAGCCTCTGTAGCCACCAAAAACCTCTTGGGAGCCCGTTCTGGCACCCTGCCGGAGGGGGAATCGTCACCGGTGGCCATCTTTATCATCCCGTCACTCTCCATGATGAGGAGGGAGTAGTTCACCCTCGGGGCTGAGGGTATGTACCAGTAGCTATGTGTTTGATATCTCTCTCTAGTGTTCTTGATTTGGCACGATCTTGATGTACCGCGAGCTTTGCTATTATAGTTGGATCTTATGATGTTTCTCCCCCTCTAGTCTCTTGTAATGGATTGACTTTTCCCTTTGAAGTTATCTTATCGGATTGAGTCTTTAAGGATTTGAGACCACTTGATGTATGTCTTGCATGTGCTTATCTTTTGTGACAATGGGATATCACGTGATCTACTAGATATTTGTTTGGTGATCAACTTGCGGGTCCAGTGACCTTGTGAACTTATGCATAGAGGTTGGCACATGTTTTCGTCTTGACTCTCCAGTAGAATTTTTGGGGCAGTCTTTGAAGTTCTTTGTGTTGGTTGAATAGATGAATCTGAAATTGTGTGATGCATATCGTATAATCGTACCCACGGATACTTGAGGTGACATTGGAGTATCTAGGTGACATTAGGGTTTTGGTTGATGTGTGTCTTAAGGTGTTATTTTACTATGAACTCTAGGGTTGTTTTTCACACTTATAGTAATAGCACAATGGATTGATCGGAAAGAATAACTTTGAGGTGGGTTCGTACCCTACCATAATCTCTTCGTTTCTTCTCCGCTATTAGTGACTTTGGAGTGACTCTTTGTTGCATGTTGAGGGATAGTTATATGATCCAATTATGTTAATATTGTTGAGAGAACTTGCACTAGTGACAGTATGAACCTTAGGACTTGTTTCCTACCATTGCAATACCGTTTACGCTCACTTTTATCATTAGTTACCTTCCTATTTTTATATTTTCAGATTACAAAACCTATATCTACCATTCATATAGCACTTGTATCACCATCTCTTCGTCGAACTAGGCACCTATACAATTTACTATTGTATTTGGTGTGTCGGGGACACAAGAGACTCTTTGTTATTTGGTTGTAGGGTTGTTCGAGAGAGACCATTTTCATCCTACGCCTCCCACGGATTGATAAACCTTAGGTCATCCACTTGAGGGAAATTTGCTACTGTCCTACAAACCACTGCACTTGAAGGCCTAACAACGTCTACAAGAAGAAGGTTGCATAGTCGACATCAGCGGCATGGCTGTGTGGCGCGGGGAAGGCGGCGCAGGCGAGTGGGACGGCTGGGCCTTCAGCCCAGTTCGCTTCGGAAGTTTTTTTAAAATAATTTCGCCGCGAAGAAAAATCCTAATGAAATATATAAAAAATTCTAAAAATTCCAGAAACAATTTTTGCCGTCCAAACCTAATATTTAGGACAAGATGAACATTTTTCTAGACTAAAATGCAATTTTCAAAAATGCATGTTTTTCTCTAATTCAAATAAAATAGCGAATAAAATACAAATAAAATAATAATTTAATTCTAAAATTTCTTCTCCAATATTTCTCTTCTGTTAAATAAGTCATATTATCTTCACTCATTTATTTTTATTGTTGGAAATAATTGGAGAGAAATTATTAAAAATCAAATTGACCCTCTTTTCAAATTTGAACTAAATTCAAATATGAAATATTTGTGAAACCTGCAACTCTCTCCTTGGGTCCTTGAGTTGCTTAAGATTTCTAGGACCACAACCAAAACGCAAAAATAAATATGATATGCATATGATGTTCTATGTATAACATCAAATTGAAAATTGGGATGTTACAAACCTACCCCCCTTAAGATGAATCTTGCCCTCAAGACTCGGGTTGGTCAGCAAAAAGGTTTGGGTGGTCCTTGTGAACATCTTCTTCTCGCTCCCAGGTGACTTCCTCCTCGGTATGGTGGCTCCACTAAACTTTGCAAAACTTGATAACCTTGCTGCAAGTAACACGGCTGGAAAACAAAATAATCTTGACTAGCTTTTCTTCATAGGTCAGATCACTATCCAACTGAATTGCTTCCAGTGGCACTGTATCTCTCAAAGGAATGTCAGCCATCTCTGCGTGGCACTTCTTCAACTGGGAAACAGTAAACACATCATGAACTGCTGACAATCCTTTGGGCAATTCCAACTTGTATGCAACTTCTCACATGCGTTCCACAACTCTGTACGGTCCCACGAAACGTGGTGCTAGCTTTCCCATGACTCCAAAATGTTTAACTCCTCGAAGTGGGGACACACGAAGATATACTCTATCTCCGACTTCATAGGCTACCTCCTTGCATTTATTATCTGCATAACTCTTCTGCCTGCACTGGGCTACCTTGAGTCTGTCTTGAATCAACTTAACCTTCTCCTTAGAATCTCTGATTAAGTCTGGTCCGAACAACTGTCGATCGCCAACTTCATCCCACGATAACGGTGTTCTCCACCTCCTTTCGTACAAGGCTTCGAAATGGGCCATCTTCAAACTGGCTTGATAATTGTTATTACAGGAGAACTCTGCATAGGGCAAATTGTCATCCCAACTAGATTCATAATCTAGCGCACAAGCTCTCAACATGTCCTCCAGAATCTGATTGACTCTCTCGGTCTGTCCATCTGTCTATGGATGAAAGGTTGTACGGAACTCTAGCCTGGTACCCAAAGTTTCATGCAACTGATTCCAAAATTTTGAAGTAAACTATGTTCCTCTATCTGATACAATGGTCCTCAGAACTCCATGCAGACATACAATCCAGGTCATGTATATGTTTGCCAACTTAGCACTCGTATAAGTTGTCTTCACCGGGATGAAATGGGCTACATTCGTCAAATGATCAACTACAACCCAGATAGAGTCATAGCCTGAACATGTCCTGGGTAATCCAGTGATAAAATCCATGCCAAGTTTATCCCACTTCCATTAGAGTATCTGCAAGGACTATAGCAAGCCTGCTGGTTTCTGATGCTCTGCCTTAACTCTCTGACATACATCACATACTGCTACATACTTGGCAATATACTTCTTCATTCCTGTCCACTAGAAACTTTCCTTCAAATCCAGATACATCTTAGTGTTGCCTGGGTGAATAGAGTAAGGTGAATCGTGAGCCTCCTGAAGAATAAACTTCCTGATCTCAGGGTCATTGGGCACATAAATGCAATCCTCAAACCATAAGGTGTCGTGCTCATCCTCACAAAATTCTTTAGCCTTTCCTTTACTCATCCTTTCCTTTATCTCAGCAATCTCCTTGTCTACCTTCTGGGCTTCACTGATTGTACCCAACAAAGTGGACTGAATTTCCAATGCTGCAACATAACCTCTCAGAACTATCTCCAAGCGTAGTTCTCGAAGGTCGTCTGCTAACTCCTTAGGTAATCCTCTGGTTATGAGCGTGTTAATATAACTCTTGCGGATCAACGCATCTGCTACGACATTGGTCTTTCTTGGATGATAATGCAATCTCATATAATAATCTTTTATGAGCTCCAACCATCTCCTTTGCCCGAGGATTAACTCCTTCTATGTGAAGATGTACTTCAAACTCTTATGATCCGTATATACATCACAACGGTTACCGGTGAGAAAATGTCTCCATGTCTTGAGTGCATGCACTACGACTGTTGATACGTCTCCAACGTATCTATAATTTATGAAGCATTCATGCTATTATATTATCTGTTTTGAATGTTTATGGGCTTTATTATACACTTTTATATTATTTTTGGACTAACCTATTAACCGGAGGCCCAGCCCGAATTGTTGTTTTCTTGCCTATTTCAGTGTTTCGAAGAAAAGGAATATCAAACGGAGTCCAAATGGAATGAAACCTTCAGGAGAGTTATTTTTTGGAACAGAAGCAATCCAGGAGACTTGGAGTGGAAGTCAGGGAAGCTTCAAGGTGGCCACGAGGCAGGGAGGAGATCCCTACCCCTTGGGCACGCCCCCACCCTCGTGGGCCCCTTGTGGATCCCCTGGCCGACTTCGTTTGCCTATATATATCCATATACCCTAAAGACATAAAGGAGTAATATAGATCAGGAGTTTCGCCGCTGCAAGCCTTTGTAGCCACCAAAAACCAATCGGGACCCTGTTCCAGAACCCTGCCGGGGGGGGGGATCCCCCACCGGTGGCTACCTTCATCATCTCGGCGCTCTCCATGACGAGGAGGGAGTAGTTCACCCTCGGGGCTGAGGGTATGTACCACTAGCTATGTGTTTGATATCTCGCTCTCTCTCTATCTCATGTTCTTGAGGTGATACGATCTTGATGTATCATGAGCTTTGATATTATAGTTGGATCTTATGATGTTTCTCCCCCTCTAATCTCTTGTGATGAATTGAGTTTTCCCCTTGAAGTTGTCTTGTCGGGTTGAGTCTTTAAGAATTTGAGAACACTTGATGTATGTCTTGCCGTGCTTATCTGTGGTGACAATGGGATATTCACGTGATCTATTTGATATATGTTTTGGTGATCAACTTGCGGGTTCAATGAACTTATGCATAGGGGTTGGCACACATTTTCTTCTTGACTCTCTGGTAGATACTTTGGGGCACTCTTTGAAGTACTTTGTGTTGGTTGAATAGATGAATATGAGATTGTGTGATGCATATCGTATAATCATACCCACTGATACTCAAGGTGACATTGGAGTATCTAGGTGACATTAGGGTTTTGGTTGATTTGTGTCTTAAGGTGTTATTCTAGTATGAACTCTATGATAGATCGAACGAAAAGAATAGCTTCGTGTTATTTTACTACGGACTCTTGAATAGATTAATCAGAAAGGATAACTTTGAGGTTGTTTCGTACCCTACAAATAATCTCTTCGTTTGTTCTCCGCTATTAGTGACTTTAGAGTGACTCTTTGTTGCATGTTGAGGGATAGTTATATGATCCAAGTATGTTATTGTTGTAGAGAGAAATTGCACTAGTGAAAGTATGAACCCTAGGCCTTGTTTCCTAGCATTGCAATACCGTTTACGCCCACTTATACCACTTGTTACCTTGCTGTTTTATATTTTCAGTTTACAAATACCTATATCTACCATCCATATTGCACTTGTATCACCATGTCTTCACCGAACTAGTGCACCTATACAATTTACCATTGTATTGGGTGTGTTGGGGACACAAGAGACTCTTTGTTATTTGGTTGCAGGGTTGTTTGAGAGAGACCATCTTAATCCTACGCCTCCCACGGATTGATTGTAACGCCCCGGATCCAATGCGCCAGGTGTCTGCCAGTTATTCGCCGTCTTTGCCTTGTCATTTGCTTGCGTGTTGCATTTTATCATGTCATCATGTGCATCTCATTTTGCATACTTGTTCGTCTCATGCATCCGAGCCTTTTCCCCGTTGTCCCTTTTGCAATCCGGCACTCCTATGTCCTCCGGCGTCCCCCTCTTCTCTCTTTTCGTGAGTGGGTGTTAAACGTTCTTAGAATGGACCGAGGCTTGCCAAGTGGCCTTGGTATAGCACCTGTCAAGTTTCGTGCTATTTGGAGTCCGTTTGATACTCCAACGGTTAACCGCGTAACCCGAAACCCCCCTTTCTCTTTCAGCCCAACACCCTTCCAAAGTGGCCCAACACCTAGCAAACTCCCCTCCATGCTCTCAGTCGTTCGATCACGAGCGCGTGGCCGAAAACCGCTCCTCATTTGGACTCTCCTAGCTCCCTCTACCTACAAATAGGCCCTCTCCCCCGAAATTTCGCGGATGAACCCTAGGTTTCCCCTCCGCGCCGCGCCGGACATGTCCGTCCTTGGCCGGACACGTTTGTCGCCACCCTCCCGCGAATCCGCCACCGCCACGTGGCACCGCCGTGCCGCCACCTCCGCGGGCCCGCGAGCCCGTCCTGGGCCCTCCTGGCCCGGAGC
>NC_041387.1:304207155-304218976 GCF_002162155.2 Triticum dicoccoides
CATCGCCCCTCGCCTCCGCGCCAGAGCGCCGCGCCGCCGTCCCCGATCCAGGCGCCGCCCCTCACCCGCCTTCTCCGCCACCGGCGACCGGCGTCTCCCGCGTCGGCCGCGCCTCGCCGGAGGGCGCGTCCCCGGCCCCGTCGTCCGGCGCCCCTCCGCCGCGCAGCCCGAGCCCCTTCGCCGTCGTCCCCGCGCTGCCCCGCGCCGGATCCGGCGAGATCCGGCCGGAGGAGATCGCCCCGGGCCCTTCCTCTCCATCTCCGGCGAAGATCCGGCAAGATCCACCGCCGCCTCGAAGTCTGTGCAAAATTGGAGGTTGACCCCCGAAATTCCACTAAGTCCCCGATTATTTTGACATATTGGTGCACTTTTCATCGCATCATAACTTGCTGCATACTGCTCCGTTTTGTGCGTGTAATAAGTAAAATTGTTCGCCTCAACGAGTGCTTCATTTCATTCCATTGCATCATGTTCATTTGAGGTCATCTTGATGCCTGAATCATCGTTGCAAGAGTGCTTCGTGATGTTGTCTGCTGTCTGTTAACAGAACATGCTCATTTGTCATTTTTGCCATGATTGATGTGTGCATCCTATGAGGTTGATGTCTACATGTGTTTTGATCTATGCCATGTCTTCTTTACAGAGGTGCTTACCATGTATTTTTCTGATCAATGTGGTGACTAGCACAAGCATGCAAACTAGGCTTCGTGATATTGCTGTTTGTCCCTGTTCTGCTGTTATTTTGATGCCATGTAAACTTGATGCTACAAAGAGATCCATGCATATTTGGAGATACTTCAGTAAGAATGTTTTGAACATATGATTCTCCTCTATCCATTCATGGCCCTGTTTGCAATTATGGAGTAGTCTAGAATGTCATTTTCGTGCTCTACTTTTGCTTCAAAATGTTTCCTGGCAGATTGGTTACATGTTATTCAATTTTGCCAAGGTTGTTGTAGTTGATCCTTGCATGCTATGAACTTGTTCTTGCCTTGGTTTGTTTCATAAACATGTCTTATTGCTGATGTTATGCATATCATGTCATGCAATGACTTGTGGTGAGTGAATCAAGCTTGTTAAGTAGGGTACTTGCTGTTGCTGTTTTGCTAGGCTGAATCTATTATTTCGTGATGCTATGTAAACCTGCTGCTGCAAGTCATTCTATGCATAATCTGGAGATGATCACTAAATTTGTTTTGTTCTACATGTCATCCTCTAACCATCCATGCCCCTGGTTGCATTTATAGCTTGATTTAACTTGTTGTAATCTTGCTCCAAAGTTGCTAGATAATGTTGTTGTCAGCCTGTTAACATTAAGTTTAGTTATTGCCATGATTGTTGCTAGTGTTCCATGCACCCTATGACCTTCCTATTGCCATGCTTAGCTTCATAAATATGTCTTCTTACTGTTGGTTGCCTTTCCAAGCCATGTATTGCTCTGTAGTGAGTTGCACAAGCTCATTTACATGCCTTCATAATTCTGTTCCTGCCATGTTTGAATCTGTATTATAACTTGCTATGTTTACATGGGTGCCATCATATTTTCTGATCCTTTTTGGCTTATGGTCAGCAAGGGACTTTTGATCTATGGGATTAGTAGGTTCATGCCATGCCTTTGTTTGCCATGATAAGTTCCTGTAACATGTTGTTTGATAGCTCTGAAAATTGCAACCTGATGTTATTTTCTGCAAAGTCTGAACTGTTATTATTTGCAATCTTTCCATGTGTGTTTGAGCATTTTCTAGTGATTTCTGGAGATAGCTTAGTGTTCATGTTTTGTTATGATTTACCTGTACATCATTCCCATGCCTTTTGTTTTCTTGTTGAGGTCCTGTAGCATATTGTTTTGATGCTTGCAAGATGCCTAGTTGCTGTTTTGGACAGATTGTTGCTATAACTTGTTTCATGTGTGTGTGTTGAACCGTTGCTCCGTTTTGAGTGTGCTCTATATGAAACTTGCTTAGAATTGCATGTAGTTTCATATTATCATGTTGCACACTTGTTTTGAGGTGTTTTCTTGATGTTTGTATGCATTTTGCATCAATGCCATGTTTAACTTGTTTTGCTCATATCTTCTAGACCGTAGCTCCGAACTAAATGAACTCTATATGTAACTTGACTAGAATCTTGTGTAGATCATCTTGGTGCATCTTAACTTGCTGTTTAACAACTTGAACATAAGGTTTATTCAGATCTCCAATTTTGGAACTTGCATATGAGGACTTATCGGAATTGTTATATGTTATTCCCGGCCTCATTTAAACTTGCCTTGTTGTGTTGCTCTTGTTTGCATCATCTCTTGCCATGAGTAGCTTCATGTAGATTTGTCATGCATCATACTTGGTTGAGCATCATGTCTTGTTTATGTGTGGTGTGTTTACTATGTTGTGTGCTTCTTCTCGATAGTTCCCGTTTCGTTGCGATCGTGAGGATTCGTTCGTCTACGCTTGGTTCGTCTTCATGGCTTCATCTTCTTCATGGACTCGTTCTTCTTCCTTGCGGGATTTCAGGCAAGATGACCGCTACCTTGGATCTCACTACTATCATTGCTATGCTAGTTGCTTCGTTCTATCGCTATGCTGCGTTACCTAACTTGTGCTCCTCAAGCCTCCCAAATTGCCATGAACCTCTAACCTTAGACACCCTTCCTAGCAAACCGTTGCTTGGCAATGTTAACGCTTTGCTCAGCCCTCTTATAGCGTTGCTAGTTGCAGGTGAAGTTGAAGATTGCTCCATGGTGGACAGGATTTTGGTTGGGATATCACAATACCTCTTATATTATTAATGCATCTATATACTTGGTAAAGGGTGGAAGACTCGGCCTTAAGCCTGGTGTTTTGTTCCACTCTTGCCGCCCTAGTTTCCGTCATACCGGTGTTATGTTCCTGGATTTTGCGTTCCTTACGCGGTCGGGTGATTTATGGGACCCCCTTGACAGTTCGCTTTGAATAAAACTCCTCCAGCAAGGCCCAACATTGGTTTTACCATTTGCCTCACCACCACCTACCTTTTCCGTTGGGAGTCATGCTCTCGAGGGTCATCTTTATTTTAGCCCCCCGGGCCAGTGCTTGTCTAAGTGTTGGTCCGAACCGAGTAGCCTGCGGGGCCACCTCGGGGCAACTCGAGGGCTGGTTTTACTCGTAGCTTGACTTATTCGGTGTTGCCCTGAGAACGAGATATGTGCAGCTCCTATCGGTATTGTTGGCGCATCGGGTGGCTTTGCTGGTCTTGTTTTACCATTGTCGAAATGTCTTGTAAACCGGGATTCCGAGTCTGATCGGGTCTTCCTGGGAGAAGGTATATCCTTTGTTGATCGCGAGAGCTTATCATGGGCTAAGTTGGGACACCCCTGCAGGGTATAATCTTTTGAAAGCCATGCCTGCAGTTATAGGCAGATGGGAATTTGTTAATGTCTGGTTGTAGATAACTTGACACCAGATCCGAATTAAAACGCATCAACCGCGTGTGTAGCCGTGATGGTCTCTTTTCGGCGGAGTCCGGGAAGTGAAAACGGTTTTTGGGTTATGTTTGACGTAAGTAGGAGTTCAGGATCACTTCTTGATCATTGCTAGATTCACGACCGTTCCGATTGCTCTCTTCTCGCTCTTGTTTGCGTATCTTATGCACCATATATGCTTAGTCGCTGCTGCAACCTCACCACTTTACCCCTTCCTTTCCCATTAAGCTTTGCTAGTCTTGATACCCATGGTAATGGGATTGCTGAGTCCTCGTGGCTCACACATTACTACAACAACAGTTGCAGGTACAGGTTATGCGATGATCATGACGTGACAGCGATGCTTGCTTGCGTTGAGTTCTTGTTCTGCTTCTTCGATCAAGGGATAGGTTCCAGGTCGGCAGCCTGGGCTAGCAGGGTGGATGTCGTTTTAGTTTCTGTTTGTGTTTCATCCGTAGTCGGATGATGCTCTTTTGTATTGTGATGTTGTATTCGTGTGGCATTGTATGCCTATTGAATGTATCCCCATCTATTATGTAATGTTGATGTAATGATATCCACCTTGCAAAAGCGTTTCAATATGCGGGTCTATCCTTGGTGGGACCTTCGAGTTCCTTTTGTATAGGGTCGCATATTGGGCGTGACATTGATAAACCTTAGGTCATCCACTTGAGGGAAATTTGCTATTGTCCTACAAACCTCTGCACTTGGAGGCCCAACAACGTCTACAAGGAGAAGGTTGCATAGTAGACATCAAGCTCTTTTTTGGCGCCGTTGCCGGGGAGGTGAGTGCTTGAAGGTATATCTTTAGATCTTGCAATCGAATCTTTTTGTTTCTTGTTTTATCACTAGTTTAGTTTATAAAATAAAACTACAAAAAGAAACGGAATTGAGTTTTCCTCATATGCTTCATCTTTTTAATATCTTTCGTGAGAATGATGGAAAGGAAAATTGTGCTCGATTGCTAGAAGAAGAATGCATTAAAATGTTTCGCACTAGATCTTTGAATGAGGAGCATGATTGCAATGTTGTTAGTATGAACTCATTGAATATCCATAGTACTAATGATGATTGCACTAATCATGATGAAAATGTCTCTTATAAGCATGTCAACTTTTGTGGAGTGCATGGAGTTTGCACGTACACACCAAACAGGGAAAATATAATTCGCAAGAGGCATAAGTATTTAGAAACTAAATGGTTGCAAGAAAGACTAGATGTTTGTGCTGAAAATTTAAAATTTCTTTTCCATACTTGTGAACTTTGCAATGAACGTGGTCATTTAAATCTCCGATGCAAATTGTTTCATGATCGAATCGTGTCCAAACATTGTGATGACTTGATTTCCCTTGCACATCATAGTGAACCTAGTTTGCTTTTGGGTTATGAAGAAATGAAACGTGTAACTAAGCATATTCCAGAATATAACCTTGAGAAATTCCTTGATATTGATCTAGAGGAAATTTATATGTATTGTGCAGTGAATTGCGTTGAAAATCCTTATATTTCCAATTACATAAAGAAAAAAAAGAAAATAGAAGATGAAGAGAATACTAATGAAAGGGAAGAGACTTCCCAATATCCTCCTATTATTTCATATGATGAATCAGGTAACGAGGAGGAGCCTTCTATTCAACCAATCTCATTAATAAGGAGCTCAGAAAAGAGGGTTAAGCCCACACATAATGTGAAGAAGAAGAAAAGATAGAGAGGCAAAGGTAGAAAGGTATCCCTCACAAATGATGTTTCTCCTATTACTCATTGTGATGATGATAATTGCTATACTATTGGTGCTATCCATACTATTAATGATGAGAGTGATTATGCTTATGATATGAAAATGCCCAAGCTTGGGGATGCTATGTTTGATGAGAATGACATGTTTGAGAATATATTTACTGCAATTAATGTTTGTCCTAAGCTTGGGGATCCTACGTTTAATGAAGATGATATTTTTAGCCTCCCAGGTTTTGATGAGCAAATTTATTATGGTGATAGCATGCCTCGTATTTACGATGGTTATATTGATGAAAGTGGGTTTGGAAGAGTGTAAACTTTGGGAAGTAATGATCCCACTATTTTGGACGGTGTTGAATCTTATAATATTTATGAAAGTGTATTTGGAGAGGTCATGACTTTATTTAGTGATGAATCCACTATTTTGGAAGAGGTTTCAATTGATTGTGATGAGAACAAAGTTTCTACTTATGATGATTATTGTGATGATACTTATGCTATAAAAAGTAGTGATGATTATATTAAAACTTGTCATGATTATGATTGCCCTTTTTCTGAACATTACTCTTTTAATATGGAAACAATTTATAGTATTCGAGTCTCTTATGATACTCCCACTATTCTGAATGAGAATTTTTTTGCTTATGTGGAGAGTAATAAAATTTCTATGCTTGTAGATCATGAAAAGAATGCTTTATGTGACGGTTATATTGTTGAATTCATTCATGATGCTACTGGAAATTAATATGAGGGAGGAACATATGCTTGTAGGAATTGCAATAATATCAAGTTTCCTCCCTATGTGCTTAAAATCTTGAAGTTATGCTTGTTTTGCCTTCGTATTCCATGCCATGTATTGCTCTGTAGTGAGTTGCACAAGCTCATTTACATGCCTTCATAATTCTGTTCCTGCCATGTTTGAATCTGTATTATAACTTGCTATGTTTACATGGGTGCCATCATATTTTCTGATCCTTTTTGGCTTATGGTCAGCAAGGGACTTTTGATCTATGGGATGGGTTCATGCCATGCCTTTGTTTGCCATGATAAGTTCCTATAACATGTTGTTTGATAGCTCTGAACATTGCAACCTGATGTTATTTTCTGCAAAGTCTGAACTGTTATTATTTGCAATCTTTCCATGTGTGTTTGAGCATGTTCTAGTGATTTATGGAGATAGCTCAGTGTTCATGTTTTGTTATGCTTTACCTGTACATCATGCCCATGCCTTTTTTTTCTTGTTGAGGTCCTGTAGCATGTTGTTTTGATGCTTGCAAGATGCCTAGTTGCTGTTTTGGACAGATTGTTGCTATAACTTGTTTCATGTGTGTGTGTTGAACCGTTGCTCCGTTTTGAGTGTGCTCTATATGAAACTTGCTTAGAATTGCATGTAGTTTCATATTATCATGTTGCATACTTGTTTTGAGGTGTTTGCTTGATGTTTGTATGCATTTTGCATCAATGCCATGTTTAACTTGTTTTGCTCATATCTTCTAGGCCGTAGCTCCGAACTAAATGAACTCTATATGTAACTTGACTAGAATCTCGTGTAGATCATCTTGGTGCATCTTAACTTGCTGTTTAACAACTTGAGCATAAGGTTTATTCAGATATGGACCAATTTCGAAACTTACATATGAGGACTTACCGGAATTGTTATATGTAGTTCCCGGCCTCATTTAAACTTGCCTTGTTATGTTGCTCTTGTTTGCATCATCACTTGCCATGAGTAGCTTCATGTAGCTTTGTCATGCATCATACTTGGTTGAGCATCATGTCTTGTTTATGTGTGGTGTGTTTACTATGTTATGTGCTTCTTCTCGATAGTTCCCGTTTCGTTGCGATCGTGAGGATTCGTTCGTCTACGCTTGGTTCGTCTTCGTGGCTTTATCTTCGTGGCTTCATCTTCTTCATGGACTCGTTCTTCTTCCTTGCGGGATTTCAGGCAAGATGACTGTTATCTTGGATCTCACTACTATCATTGCTATGCTAGTTGCTTCGTTCTATCGCTATGCTGCGTTACCTAACTTTTGCTCCTCAAGCCTCCCAAATTGCCATGAACCTCTAACCTTTGACACCCTTCCTAGCAAACCGTTGCTTGGCTATGCTACTGCTTTGCTCAGCCCTCTTATAGCGTTGCTAGTTGCAGGTGAAGTTGAAGATTGCTCCATGGTGGACAGGATTTTGGTTGGGATATCACAATATCTCTTATATTATTAAAATGCATCTATATACTTGGTAAAGGGTGGAAGACTCGGCCTTTTGCCTGGTGTTTTTGTTCCACTCTTGCCGCCATAGTTTCCGTCATACCGGTGTTATGTTCCCGGATTTTGCGTTCCTTACGCGGTCGGGTGATTTATGGGACCCCCTTGACAGTTCGCTTCGAATAAAACTCCTCCAGCAAGGCCCAACATTGGCTTTACCATTTGCCTCACCACCACCTACCTTTTCCCTTGGGAGTCGTGCTCTCGAGGGTCATCTTTTTTTAGCCCCCCCCGTGCCAGTGCTTGTCTAAGTATTGGTCCGAACCGAGCAGCATGCGGGGCCACCTCGGGGCAACTCGAGGGCTGGTTTTACTCGTAGCTTGACTTATCCGGTGTTGCCCTGAGAATGAGATATGTGCAGCTCCTATCGGGATTGTCGGCGCATCGGGTGGCCTTGCTGGTCTTGTTTTACCATTGTCGAAATGTCTTGTAAACCAGGATTCCGAGTCTGATCGGGTCTTCCTGGGAGAAGGTATATCCTTCGTTGATCGCGAGAGATTATCATGGGCTAAGTTGGGACACCCCTGCAGGGTATAATCTTTCGAAAGCCGTGCCTGCGGTTATAGGCAGATGGGAATTTGTTAATGTCCGGTTGTAGATAACTTGACACCATATCCGAATTAAACCGCATCAACCGCGTGTGTAGCCGTGATGGTCTCTTTTCGGCGGAGTCCGGGAAGTGAACACGGTTTTTGGGTTATGTTTGACGTAAGTAGGAGTTCAGGATCACTTCTTGATCATTGCTAGATTCGCGACTGTTCCGCTTGCTCTCTTCTCGCTCTTGTTTGCGTATGTTAGCCACCATATATGCTTAGTCACTGCTGCAACCTCACCACTTTACCCCTTCCTTTCCCATTAAGCTTTGCTAGTCTTGATACCCATGGTAATGGGATTGCTGAGTCCTCGTGGCTCACAGATTACTACAACAACAGTTGCAGGTACAGGTTATGCGATGATCATGACGCGAGAGCGATGCTTGCTTGCGTTGAGTTCTTCTTCTGCTTCTTCAATCAAGGGATAGGTTTCAGGTCGGCAGCCTGGGCTAGCAGGGTGGATGTCATTTGAGTTTCTATTTGTGTTTCATCCGTAGTCGGATGATGCTCTTTTGTATTGTGATGTTGTATTCGTGTGGCATTGTATGCCTATTGAATGTATCCCCATCTATTATGTAATGTTGATGTAATGATATCCACCTTGCAAAAGCGTTTCAATATGCGGGTCTATCCTTGGTGGGACCTTCGAGTTCCTTTTGGATAGGGTCGCATATTGGGCGTGACAAGTTGGTATCAGAGCCTCTACCGACCTTAGGAGCCCCCTTGATTGATCGTGTAGCTTGGCCGTTGTTGAGTCTAGAAGAAAACTGTTTTCGGAGTCTAGTTATATCGGAGAGTAGGAATTCTTTTTACTCCTCTGCCCCTTCATCGCTCTGGTAAGGAATCTTGACGTAGGTGTTTTGAATTACTCCTCTTCCCCTTCAAATTTTCTTTAGGATCACGCAGTTGGTTTTCTGATCGTTGGTTCTCAGCTCTTTTCATCCGGTGCATTTCTCGTCAAGTCGACTCGAGCCTCTTCATCTTTGCCAAGTTCAATCCTCAGTTGTCTTCTTTTCCCACCCGCCCACCCCTTCTCCTTCTCGGAACCGGAGTCCGTAATCGAGTACCCATCCTACTCGTGTGAATCCTTTGCTTGCTTTCAACCGGTGTTTCCCTTCAAGATATTCGTTGGTTCTCCCTTCCAAGTTACCTTTGTTTTCCCGCCCTCCCACCCTTTCTCTTCCCGGAGTCTCAGTCTCTCTCGACAATCTATTTCATTCGTGCGGAACCCTTCAGTCTTTCGTCAATTGTTTCAACCAGTGTATTCTCGTTTTGTGCGGCATTCTCCATCTCTTCTCCGGTGGACTCAATTCAAGTTTTTCGGGTTGATCATATTCTTTTCCTCATCTCAAGTATTTTCCCTGCTCGTTCTCCTCTCGCCAGTTTATCCTTCCGGAGTGTTCAAGACATCTCAGGAGATTCGTCTGTGTTTGAATTAATTCGAGGTTGTCACCTCATTCAAATATTTCAATTGTTCCAGTGTATCATCTATATGTTCAACATCCCTTTCCAACGGTGTTTTTCTCTTCAGTGGGCCCTAACCCACAGGTCTTTTCCCAGGATCTTACCTGACTCTTCTAATTCCCCCAGAGTTATTCTCAAATTCTTTTCAAAGTGTGACGTAAGAATGGATTCCATCAGTCACATGCCTTCTCCGAGATTGTTTTCAAACCCTTTTCATTGTTGGCTCAACCTCTTCGCTTTTCATTCTTCCGGAGTATCTCAGTAATTTTGGTGGTGTTTCTCGTCGTCATTTGAAGACCAAAGAAGAGTTTTCCTCTAATTCTTGTCCGTCCTCTCTAAGATTCGTGGTTCTAGCTTCATGTCATCCTCTCGATTTATTTCAGTTTGTCAGATATTCTTTCTTCCCCATCCGAAGTATGTCAGGAGTTGTTTTTTTCCATTTCTTTTCATCGGAGGCCATCGTTCTAGAAGAATTCTTCGTCCTCATGTTTCATCTACCGTTATCCAATTATCCCGGTGCTCCGTTCAAGTGTTTTTTTAGTCCTCATGATCTCCTTGTCCTTTTGCATCTAAATCCCCTCGAGCATATTTGTTCTGCTAATTCTTCCCGGTGATTCAGTCTCTTTCATCAGTCATTTTCGAATTCTTACGGTGGTTCGTCCAAGATTCTTTTTCTTTGATTATCATTTTAATTCGTTCGTTCTTTTCAATCCTACCGGTGGTTATTGAAGACCTTCTCAAGTTTGTGATATGTCACTTCTCAATCCTTTTCTAGAAGAATAAGTAGTATGCCAAATCCATTGTTAGTCATCAATTTAATTTGATGAAGGAGAAGCATACAATAAATCTTATTCTTAATTCATCCAAGTGTGTAATCCTTTCCTTCAGAGTTTGTTCTTCATGAATAAATTCTAGGTCCAAGTGTTTTCATCTTTTCTTTTCCGGAGTTCAAATTTTCCTTAGCCATTTCGTCGGAACCTCCATCTAAATCATCGCAACGCTCATCTTATTCTTTCATCCTTCATTTTATCTCGTCATCCTTTTGTTACCGGAGTTCTACATGGTGGTTCTTCATGATTTAATTCATTTTTCAAGAGTTCATCAAGATTTTGTTGGTGGAGTTCAAGTATCTTTTCTTCTCGCATCTCAAAGCGCAAATAATTCTTCATTTTCTACTAAAGTGGAGTTTTGCATTTCTCCGTTCTTCTCAGATATTTAATTTTTTCCGTTTGTGGTCAGCGATCACCTCATAATTTTGAGATGTTATCCATAAGTCCACAACAAGCTTATTCTTTGGTGGTTGATTTTCTCAACAACCCCATTCAATCCTTCCAAGTTCTTTTCATTCAAATTCTTTCAGTTCTTTCAGAGGCATTGCGTTGTTTATCTTGTCAAGTGTCATTCCATCTTGTGAAGTTCATGTCTCCATTCCTTCCATTTTAAGCCGGAGTGCTGCCTAAATCATTTCATTCTTATTCGTTCTTATCTCGTTCTAACCAGAGTGGTTTCATAGTCTATCTGATTCCGTGAGCTTTCGATTCTCGTCATTCACGTCGTTCCTCTCTTCTTCTCGAGTGCTCTCGATTCTTTGCTTCTTCTCTTGAGTTCTTGTTTCACCTCATCCCTTTTCCCTTCCGTCTCGGTCCTAAGATCTCGGGACGAGATCTCTTGTTCGTGGAGGAGTGTTGTAACGCCCTGGATCCGATGCGCCAGGTGTCTGCCAGTTATTCGCCGTCTTTGCCATGTCATTTGCTTGCGTGTTGCATTTTATCATGTCATCATGTGCATCTCATTTTGCATACGTGTTCGTCTCATGCATCCGAGCCTTTTCCCCGTTGTCCGTTTTGCAATCCGGCACTCCTATGTCCTCCGGCGTCCCCCTCTTCTCTCTTTTCATGAGTTGGTGTTAAACGTTCTCGGAATGGACCGAGGCTTGCCAAGGGGCCTTGGTATAGCACCGGTAGACCGCCTATCAAGTTTCGTGCCATTTGGAGTCCGTTTGATACTCCAACGGTTAACCGCGTAACCCGAAACCCCCCTTTATCTTTGCGGCCGAACACCCTTCCAAAGTGGAGCAAAACCCAGCAAACTCCCCTCCATGCTCTCGGTCGTTCGATCACGATCGCGTGGCCGAAAACCGCTCCTCATTTGGACTCTCCTAGATCCCTCTACCTACAAATAGGCCCTCTCCCCCGAAATTTCGCGGATGAACCCTAGTTTTCCCCTCCGCGCCGAGCCGGACATGTCTGTCCCTGGCCGGACAAGTCAGCCGCCGCCCTCCCGCGAATCCGCCGCCGCCACGTGGC